>NC_065545.1:22041356-22173856 GCF_932294415.1 Quercus robur | reverse complement strand
TCTAGCTGCTTCACATCTCTTTTATTTGAGTAAATCTTTATTTTCTTCAAATCTGGAATAAAATTTAAATAACAAAAATCAAGTCTAAAATCAACAAAATAAATAAAATTAGACTAAAGTTTAAAGTTGAGAAGTGATAAATTACACTCAATTATGCAAGTCATCACCTACCCTTTGAAGCCAACACAATTTTGTCAATCCCACTGAGCTACATTCTTCCCGAAGACATTCTAATTTGGACTGGTAATAAACATGGGACCTTCACAGTTAAAAGTGCCAACCACATTGCCTTAAGCATGGTGATACCTCCAGACAAAGATGAATGCTCTTCAAACAGCTCAAACTCTTTGATCTGGAAAAGAATATGGCACCAAAAAGTCCCCCCAAAGCTCAAAGTTTTTGCTTGGAGAATCTGTGTTAATGGCCTTCCCACCATGGAAAACTCAAGTCACAGGGGCATAGCGTATTCTAGCTTTTGCCCCATCTGTGACAAAGCAATAGAGACTACAACCCATGCTTTTTTTTACTGTGATCATACCAAGCTAATGTAGGCTCATTGGTCTGATTGCCTTGTAGACCTTTCACGCCCAATCCGTGATCCTGTTGACGTCGTTCTAGACATCATTGTAAGGGGCACCTCGCATGACATGGAGATTTTCTTTGCAACAGCTTGGTCTATTTGGTGGAATCGCAATCAAGTAGTGCGTGAGGAATCGAGTTCTCCTCCAAGCCGAAGCTGGGAATTGGCCAATAGAACCCTCATTGATTTTAAGGATGCTTGTTCCCACCCCCCACTACCCCATTCCCCCCTGCCCTCAAATGGAAAGCTCCTCCCTCTGGCTTCTTCAAAATAAATGTTGATGGAGCCACCTCTAATGATGGTATCAACGCTTGCATTGGGGTGATTGTTCGGGATTGCCAAGGCCTTCCTATTGTAGCTTCTAGCAAAGTTCTTCAATCTTCCTACTTGGCAGAAATTACTGAAGCCTTTGCTCTGTTGCATGGTGTGCTTCTTGCTTTGGATTTGAAAATTTCCCATGCTATCTTTGAGTTAGATGCCTTCTCTATTATTTAAGCTCTTAACCATGGAGATGTTGATGGTGAGATTGGTCTCATCCTTCAAGACATTAAAAGCTATTCGGCCTCTTTCAGCTGGTGCACATTCCAACACCTGAAAAGGGATGGCAACAGAGTTGCCCATGAACTTGCAAAAGCTGCTAGACTATCAGGTTTCACTCAAATTTGGAAGGGAGTTAATCCCAGCTATGTAGAACACCTAATCCTAGATGATATCTGACTAGTTTTCAACTTCTGTAATTTCCTTTCTCTGTTGTACTCCAATTTCAGCTTGTTGAATGAAAGATTGTTTGATTCCCCATCAAAAATAATAATAATACACACATCTAGGCTCCTTTTTTTTTTTTTTTTTCTTCTTTCTGGAATTTGATAAAACATTGCAACTGAAGTGGAAACTCTTTTCTAGTAAAATAAATGACAAATTTTATATAGTATAAAATGTTTTACACTTTATTTTTTTTAATTAAATGTTTTCCGCTTTTGAAAAGCTATCCAATAAAAATAGAATAAGTCATGTGCCACATAAAGTGGCACAACAAATGTCACAACTCGCCCATGTGGCGAGTTGTGATTGGTGGAGGGGTGTCCCCACATGAACCCACCACCACCCTTCAACCAACCACAACTCGCCACTGGGCGAGTTGTGACATTTGTTGTGCCACTTTATGTGGCACAAGACTTATTAATAAATTATGCTTAAGACTGTAATTTAAAATCCAAATCAACTTTTCCAATTAGCCTATCTACAAGCTAGGGATTAAATCCCTACGGTCATGATATATATATATATGTATATGTATATACACACAAGCGTGCGCGAGAAAGTGAGTGTGAGAGAGAGAGAGATAAAGAAAGATAAAAAGTAACAAATGATACATTTTGCTAGTCTTGCAACTGTGAGCAGAGCTATTGAGAAGAGCATAATTACTAGGACTGCAAAGTCGAGGGAAGCATAACTACAAGCGCGGTTGAGAAGAACTAATGGTCACAATATATCTTTTGGTACTTGTTTTAGGAAAAATAAAATTAGATATTATTTTTATAGAATGAGTTAAACGAGTTACAAATTTTAATGATTAGGGTTTTCATTTTTTGTTTTTTAATTAGATTTTTATTGACAATTTTGTTTATTTGTTATTATTTGGGCTATTTTTGCAGTTATTTGAGCTAATTTTTATTGTTATTATATGGGCTTGTATTTAGTTTTTGTTTAAGAGTTAATAATTATGTTTGAGAAGCCAATATTAGTTTTGTGAGCAATATTAGGGACACAACAAAGTTTCACAACATGTCTAAATGGTCATCCAAGCTAGGTACTAGGTATACATAGAAGGGGTGTTCACCAAACCGCACCAAAACTGCCAACAAAATGGCATAACCACACTGTATTGCATGATACAATGCAATTTGCGGTTTTATATTAAGAAATCCGCACAATCCGCACCCTATATATATATATATATATATATTAATATATTTATTTTTTAATATTAAATATATTATTAATAGTTTAATAACCCTAGTTTTTTCAACAAAATATATATATATATATATAGTTTAATAACTCTAGCAAGTGTTGATTAGAAAAACTAGCCAAAAATAAAGAAAAACTAACTCAATAGTTTAAAACTTTGCCCAAAACAACGAGAAAAAATCAGTTTTGAGCTAGGTAGGAAAAACCCAAAATTTGAAAAATATACTGTCTTCAAACCATTCAAACCACATCTTACACATCGCATTACACATGTGACCGCAAAATGAGATGCGGTATGGTTATGGTTTTAGTTAAATTCTAAACCGCACCACACTGCACATGTGACTACAAAAATGAGGTAGATTATAGTTTTAGTTAAACTGCACCACAAATTACGGTACTAAAAATAACCTAAAATCACACCGCACCGCATTGCGAACACCCCAACATAAAAGCCATTCCTAGTTGGCCAAGCTTGATATCTCCTAAATGCTCATCCTTTACATTCCAGAATGCAAGTATACATAACTCTCATTATATCCATTTTAATTTTCTTGTTGGCCAAGCCAAGTATCCATAAATACATCCTTTTATGATAGAAAAATGCTCATCCAAAATGCAAGTACCCAATCGCGTATAGAGACATATTATAAATTAAAGATGACACTTTCTAGTCTATATATCTATATATATAATAATAAGTGAAACTGAGATCAACTCAAATTAGAATTCCAAATTAGAGTTCTAATTTTGCCTGTCCTAAATTATTTACTCTTAAAGAGTTTGATTTCTTAATTTTAGAATTAAATGTGAGACCACATCATAAATATTCATTCAAGTGAGTTATTAAATACAAAACCCAAAGAGTCTAGAATAAATGAATCGTAAAAAAAAAAAATGTGTTTCACAATAATTTTTTAAAAATGGACAATTTACATTTTATATCTAATACTATCCTTACAATTTTTTCTAAAGAGTTAACAAAATATAAAAATGACTATCAATAATATTTAAATTATATATATAAGAATTATATTTTGTATCTTATCATATATCTTTTAGTATATTTATACATTTGCATGGGGCTACAAACTAGTTTTTATAATAGCCAACATTTTAATGTGACAGACACAAGTATGGGCACACACCATTTAATTGGGCCTCTATTATATATATATATATAGAAAAATGTTATACTTTTTGTTGTACTTATAATATTGTGTCACGTAAGATTCGGAGGCCTCATGTGTTTACATGTAAATATTATATAATATGTAATTTAAAGTCAACTTCAAATTTTATTATAATTAAATCCTCAATTAGAATATTTGGTAAATCATATTTTATTTAAATAGTAATTTATATAATTCTATATGCAAATACAATCACAATAAATTTTAATAGAGGAATATATAATTCTATATACAAACAAAGTCATAATAAATGTTTACATAGGGGCGAATCTAGGATTTTAAGCTAGGGGGGCCGAAATATAAGAAAAAAAATTAAATAGATATTCATATAGTATTAACAAACTATCAACTAAGATAAATACACAAAATCATTTTTTCTTAATATATTAGGTGCAATCATCTACCAACAACGACAAAAAACACAATATAATTTTGTTTCTTAAGAGCATCAGTTATTGAGCATTCCTAAAATAAAAAAAAAATAATAATAGAAAAAAAATATTTTAAAAAAACTTCATTATGGCATCATTCCTAGCCGAATTGGGAAGAGACAAATCAAAAAAGAGAAAAAAAAATCATTCCGATATCATTTCTACCCTAACCGGGTTGGGGCATTCATAAAAAATTAAAAATTAAAAGATAAAAAATAAAAAAATAAAACTTCATTCTGGCATCTTTCCTAGCTGAGTCAGGCCGGGACAGATCGAAAAAGAGAGAAAAAATTCACTATGGTATCATTTCTGCTCGAACCAGGCTAGAGCATTCCTAAAAAAATTAAAAACAAATAAAAAAAATTTGTTCTAGCATCATTCCTAGACGAACCAGGTCAGGACAGAGTGAAAAAGAGAAAAACAAATTGCTTCGGTATTATTTTTGCCCTAAACGAGCTAGGGAATTCCTAAAAAAATTTAAAAAATAAATAAATAAAAAACTTCATTCTGGCATCATTCCTAGCCGAACTAGGCTGGGACAAACCTTAAAAGAGAAAAAAAAAATGTTCCGGTATCATTTCTACTTGAACTGGGTTGGAGCATTCCTAAAAAAATTTAAAAAAAAAAGAAAAAAAAAAGGAGTCATTCTGGCATCATTCCAAGTGGAACCAGGTATCATTTCTACCCAAACCGGGTTGGAGCATTCCTAAAAAACAAATTAAAAAAATCTAGTAAAAAACTAAAAAAAATTCATTCTGGCTTCATTCCTAGCCGAACCGGGCCAGGACAGACCTTAAAAGAGAAAATATATTTTTTCGCTTCGGTATCATTTCTACTGAGCATTCCTAAAAAAATTTAAAAAAACAGAAAAAAAAAAAAAATCATTCTAGTATCATTCCTAGCCAAACCAGGCTGAGACAGTCCGGAAAATAGAAGAAGAAAAAATTTTGTTCCCGTATCATTTCTGCCCGAACCAAGCTTGAGCATTCCTAAAAAAATTAAAAAATTAAAAAAAAATCATTCTGGCATCATTACTAGCCAAACCGGGCTGGGACAAACTGAAAAAGAAAAAAAAAATCATTCGGTATCATTTATGCCTAAACCAAGCTGGAACATTCCAAAAAAAATTATTAAAACAATAGTTAAAATAAAAAATAAAAATTCATTCTGGCATCATTCCTAGCTGAACTTGGCTGAGACAGGTCAAAAAAGAGGGGAAAAAAATTCATTCTAGTATCATTTCTACCTGAACCGGGCTGGAGCATTCCTAAAAAGTTTATATATATATATATATATATATATATTCATTCTAGCATCATTCCTAGTCGAACCGGGCCAAGACAAACAGAAAAAAAAAAAAAATATGTTGAGTTGTGACTTTTTCCACAAAACATTTCACAAATATTGAGGTGGCAAGTTGTGAGAGGTAAATGATAAAGCGATGTCTAGTGATGAGTTCGGATGGGAACCAATAAAAACTTATCAAATCAACTGTTGTGAAAATGATTGTTTCCAACATTACTTTGCTATTATAAGCAATGCAATGACAGCCTTCCAAAATAGTCTACTTTCTTCTATTTTAATTAAAATGATAGAATTTATTTTATGATTCAAATTTTATTTTAAATCCGATATTGTATGAAGCATCACATCAATTAAACTATAAATAAAGTGGAATGAATACATCTTAAAATTCAAATTATTTAATAAAAAAAAAAATGAATAAATCTATTTTTAAATGGACATGATGCTTTTCATCTAAAGCATGCTGCATTTATAATTTTGCTTTTTCTTAGTTGGGATTAGGAGTACAAGCATCAACTCTTTTAAAAAATTTAGTATTTCACATGTCAAAAAGATACTTTATCTATTATAACACCAATTTAAAACTCACTCTACATCACAACATCACATCTCTTATTTTTCATTTCTATTTATTTATTTTATCCATTTCAATCTCTCTCTCTCTCTCTCTCTCTCTCTCACATATTGCAAATTAGCTAGCCAACCACACCCCCATAACCCCCCACCACCACAGTGAAACCCAAAATTGCAGCCACCGAAAATCCACCACCACCACCAAAATTGCAACTCACCATCATCCAACCACCACCGCAAGCCTTCACAAAACCCAAATCAAATCAACAGCCCATTACAAAACTTAAATCCAAATAAAAAAACCTAATCACCGATTTGAGAAATTTACAGTGGAGCAAGGTGGCTATGGCCATGAAGAAAACCACAAATATAAAGAAAATCAACCAAAACCCTCATCCAAAACCACCCAATCACAGCAACCCGCACTAGTGACAGTTCTAAGAATTTTTTCCAGAGTGGTGATTATGAATTTTAAATTATACAAAATCTAAGGAAAAGATAACTTCATATGTTGAACAAACAAAAACACACAAATACATGCAAATACATAAAGTCTTGCAATTTTTTTCTACGAGTTTTCTTATTTTGAAATCGTTACATGATAGTCTCATTATAAATGTTGCAAACTACATATCTTTCAAAATTTTAGTTAAATAAGATTTTAATTTTAATCTAAAACTTTTTGTTTGATAATTATCACATGGAAACAAACTTCCACTAACACAACAGTTGAGTATTCATACTTGTAATGGCGGGCTTTTGTCCTTAAGTCTAAAAGATGAATGGATTAAGGCCCAAAGAGCCTAATACAATAAATTTGTAAAGAGTGGGCTAAAAAGCTAGGCTTCAATGAAATGGTCGACGCCCTTAATGGGCTAAGGATGGTAAGAAAGTGAGGCAAAGCAATAAATAGACAAATGTGATGCATAGAAATTCTTCCTCAGCAATGTCCAAGGAGTGTAGTTCTTTAATATATTTCTCTTAGATTTTATTACAGTTACCTTTCTAAATACTACAATGTTTTCTCTACCGATTTTGTGTCCTCCGCCCTTTGGGGGGTTTCACCTATTATATAGCCCCTTTTAGGCGATCTTAGCCCTCCATTTGTTGATTGTCCAGTCCACCACTTGAGTGCTTGTCCCATCAGACACCTTTCCAAACCCCTTGTGAGTTGCGGCGGCCAAGGTAGCGCTGTTCAGGGGTCTTCTCCACATAAATGCAGTCAGGAGGTTTGGTGGAATGCATTAAATGTGGGGGCAGCCACCATCCCTCCAGTCATGTCAGGGCTATCCCCTCTTTGAAACTTTTTCTCAATAGTAAGACCTCCTCTGGCAATGTGCCACTGACGTGGCCTTATTGTCGGAGCGTGTGACCTTCTCGGCACGATAATGGGCTCTTCGGCCATGGATACAACACATGACACAGGTACCTTATTTGAATTCTTGTGCCCCACAATAACCCCTCAAAACTCCGGTTTTTTTCTCTTATCCGAGGAGAAAAATGGGGTTTTGACTTTGGCATACTAATCCCGCACGTTTCTTTGACTTCCATACGTGAAAGTGCCACTTCGTGTGTCCCGCAACTATTCTGGCGCTTCAGAGTCCACAACGTCTCATTAAATGCTCCAAGCGACGCTTTGTTCCCCGCATCCTACAGTGAGATGGAGATCCTACGACTGACGTTTCTCCTCAAATTTTGGGCAGGATAACTCCCACCTAGTTCCACCCCCTATATAAGGCGCCAAGGGGAGTCATTTTCCCCACTTTACAAAATTGAGCTCTCCAGACTTCCCAAACTCTCAAACCTTCAAGGCTTTCCAAACTTCTAAGTCTTCCAGATCTTTTTGAAAAAAAGTTTTTAAACCTTTAAGAAGTTCAAGAAGCCACCCTCGTGCTTATTCTCGTACGTTCTTTCTCTTTTAGGTTATTTTCTCCTCGGCCTTCTATTCTTTATTTCCTTTCCTTGAAAGTTTCTTTCACTTCACCTTAGCCTGCTTAGATGGGTAGGTTCGCTTACCTCGTAAACTCTTCCACCAGTATGGAGGGATTTAGGGCTAAGTACCACATTCCCCAGGGAGTATCCCTGCGGTACTGTGCTCCGGATCAGGTGCTTACCCATAGGAATGATGGGGAGGTGGTCATTCCCATGATCGCCTTCATAGAAGGGGGGATGACACTTCCCATAGGTAGGGTAACCAGAGATTAATTAATCGCCCATAGGCTTTGCCCCCACCAGTGTGCACCCAACCTCTTTAAGATTCTGGGTAGTGTAGATGCTCTCAACGAGCAAATGGGGCTAAACCTCACTTAGCACAACGTTGTTTGGATGTACGAGTGGCACCTGCTTGGAGACGCAAGGTATTATCTTAAGTCTAGATCCTCGGTTCTCAGGCTCATCTCATGCCTCCCCAAATCCAATAAGGGTATGAATGATGACTTCCTAATAGCCTTGGGTGAATGGCATGACGGTCTTCACTGCCCAATCTGGGATGGAGAGCCAGGTGGGGTACCTTAGGTTTAGGTCTCCTTTTTTTTTTAAAAACATGGGCATTAGCTTTGCAATTTCACCGCTTTCTTCTTTCTTTTAGTATTCTATTACTTTTGATGGATGGCTTCGTTATCCTGATCGTGGTTTTGCTTCTCAGATGTTTTTGCAGATAAAAGACACGTAGCTCTTAACCTCAACCTCGTCAACATCGCGGGTCTTAACAAGGTGCTGAGGTCTGAAGTGTTTGTGAGTGAAGATAGGCAATTACGAGCTGTCCACCTTATCCTCAACTTCCAGCCCTTTTCGGATAAGTTCTAGGACATAGGCCACGCGGTAAGAGTAGGCAATCCTTAGCTAGCCCGAATAGACGTCTCAGTGCCCAGTTTTCTAGCCCGAAAAGATCTCCCGCCAGTTTAGCTGCCCTTCCATCATTCCCCCCTATAAGGTAGCAGTTCCAAGGGAAGAGACAACCTCTTCACGCTTGTCACTTGAGGCCGAGATAGACCAATTCCAACTCGAAGAAGAGGGAGAAAAGCTAAAAGAACTGGTGGTTCAAGTCTCGAACTCAGAAGATGAGCCCGACAGGTTTTCCAGTGTTCACACCCCTTGTCTCGTCATCGCACGCATAGATGAAAGCTCAAAGGACAAAGAGAAAATGGCCTTAAACAGGAAAAAGGTCTGAAAGAGCTCCTTGCAAAGAGGAATAAGGGCACCTCAGGGGTCCCAACCTCTACCTGCTCTCCCCCCCTCCTCCTCCTCTTACAGTCGGCATACTCCACATCCCCAACTTGAAGAAGAAAAAGAAGGAGAAGGAGATAGCCGAGGAGGGGGAGGTGGTCCTCTAAAGGGAGCCCAAGCAACAAAAAATGGTCAAAGACAAAGGGCGGGCCTCCTCAGTGGAGAGTAAGGAGGCCGAGCACTCAGTCGACGTGTGCCATCCAACTTGGAATCCTTGGTTGGAGTTGGATGGTGCGGCGGTATCCTGGAGCTCCTTCATCAGGGAGTTCTAGAGAGGCTACGCCTATTACGTGGCCAAGGCTCTGAAGCGTCCTCTCCTGCTACTCAAGGACAAGGATGCTTTGAAGCACATAAGGTAGCCTGACCTCTTCTTGTCCCTGAAGAGGGATCTTGCCCTGGTAAGTTCCTTGGTACGCTTCACTAAAAGTGTTTTCCTCTTTTTTTTCTTTCTTTTTTTTTTTAACGTACTCCTCTATTGTTTGTGTGTAGCCTATCTAGGAGATTTTTATGGCCGAGGAGTGGGTCAAGGATGCTAGGAATGAGGCTAGGGTTGAGGCCAACCTTCGCTCGAAACCAACAGAATTTTGGGAGCCATTAAGCAGAAGAACCAAGAGCTCAACGCAAAGCTGATCGTGGAGGAAAGGGCACCGAAGAGTGCTGAGGTCAGTCTGAAAAATGCCTAGGACCAGGCTGAGGATCAATACAAAAAGCTCTATCATACCGAGATAGAGCTGGTCACAGAGAAACAGCTGGTCTTGGAGCTGAAGGCAGAGCTGCAGAAGGCCAAGGAAGCAGCTCGAACGGCCAAGTAAGCTATAGAGGCTTTAGAGCAGGCATCCTATGACTGTAGGGTGCAAGAAAATGAGATCCGGCTAGTAGAGGAGGTGGTGGAGGTTTGCAGGGACTACTACAAGGAAGGGTGGGCAGAGGCGCTCAACCAGGTAGGAGTCCCTACTACCTTCGAATGGAGGAATGCTGAGAATATCTTCTACCCTGAGGACATCTGCGAAGTTTCAGTTGTGCTCCCTCCTCCTACTGCTCCTGCCCTAACCTCCTCTTAGCAGCTCTCTACAACCCAGGCCTTTCTTCCTCCCCCTAAAGTCTCCAAAGGCCTGGTAAGGCTAGTGACCAAAGGCAGGAGGCTGAATGTGAGAGACCACGCCTTCGACCCCATTTTTTATAGGATGTTGGGTCAAACCCACATGAATGGGTGGAGTCGTGTTATTGCCTCTCAAAATGGAGGTTCGACTAGTTATATTTTCCCCCTTTAAATTAAGGGTTTTACAATGGAGTTACCACTTACTTAATTATTGGGATAAATAAGAAAACCAAAATTGAAAAATTCCTTATTTTATTTATTTGAAATTGAATTTACGTTGATCATAGGAAAATTACATGACTTTGGTCTTAGATACAATCCAGGATAAAGTACATAACTTGGTTTCTTAGTTACATCTAGAAATAAAAAATTACATGGATAAGCATTTGATCTACTAACCCTTGATCTAAACTCGGAGGTTATGTTACAAGGTGGGAAGGTGTTAGGCACCCACCTTGCCCGATGAAATCGATCTTCTAGCCTATGGTGGCCAACATTTATATTACATTATCCAATATGTTATTAATCAAATTGCATTTTGAATTTAAAGTGTGTGCATGTGATAAACCCTAATTAAATTTATTAAGCATTACATTTGGATTGAGAGATAAATTCAAGTGAATGTGTGTGGATGATGATATCCTAGATTCAAGAATTTAAAAGAATTATTAAACAAACATATTTTTCATGTTTTTTATGTGGATTTAAGATCGAAACTAGTGTTATGCATGAACATGTGATGAACAACTAAGAACATGTGAAGAACATATAAGAACAATTAAGAACATTCTAACATATTTAAAGGAATTTAAATGATTATTATCATGCTTTAATCTTAAACTCTTATCATGGTAACACAAAAAACAATTAAGGAAATGGATTATACCTTAAGTCTCACTCAATACCTTGAGTCTCAAAAAGACCAAGATATAACAAGACTACTCAACTTTCTAGAATTCAAGAGAGGAGAAGAGAGGGGGTTTTTATCTCTTGGAATGGAGGAGAAGGGGGGTTATACAGTAGTTGTTGAGGAAATATGAATGGAATGTCATTTAATGAGGGTTGACAAAGAATCATGAACCTAGACCTCATTTTAGCCTTTGGGAAAATCTAGTGCATAATGGAAAGATTGGTGAGAGTGAGGAACAAGCCAAAATTCGGTTTTCCCGTAGCTGTTGTAACAGCCTTTAGAGTTAACTTCAAAAAATCATATCTGACTCAATTCTGATCAGAATTGTCTCGTTCTTGTGCTCAAATTGAAACCCCAGATGTCTAATTTCTGAGAAAATTAACCTCATGCACAGATTCAAAATATTTTGAGAGATATCAACGAAATGGTGAGCAGAGGTCATTTGTTAGAAAACAATTTCAACACAATTAGCATTAATAGGTCCCAAATTATTTCCAATTAACACTAATAGGCTCCAATCACTCCCATTTTAGACCTTATTAGTTCCAAATTTACTATAATTAAAAGATAATTGGACAAATTACTCATTGAATGATTAATATTTAACTATTTAATTAATTAGGTGTGTGTAACGCTACTATAAAATGTATTCTTAACCAATCAAATTATGACACATCATCGATCATAAATTGATTATACTTATAATCAATTGAAATCAATTGTTCATAATCACATATAGTCAGACTCAATTTGTGATAGTGTATCTCAACTATTAAAACTTGATTTGATGATAACTTTCAATCTGGTGGTCCAATTAGGGCTTATGACCAGTCAATTTGATCGTTACAACATTAAGATCATTTTGGTGAAATGAGATTAAAGATCTAATGACCAGAATCAAGTTGCATATTTCGAAGGTGAAATTACCCTTTTACCCTCCATGTGAGGTTAAATGCGGGTTGCAAAATGAAGTGTCAACAAAATGCCCCTCATTGGCAGAGCTTAAAAAGTGAATGTCAATGTATGAAAGAGACACCTAACTTTGCAATAAATATTTGACCGTGGTAAATGTATGATGCATGTAGATAAAAATGCAGATGGTCATGTTGTGGATCAAAATGTGGACTGAATCTCGAGGGAGATTGCCTACGTACCTCTTGGTGGGGGATCATGCCCAAACGTAGTTCATGCATGCAAATTTTTTTTTTTTTAATGAGTGCAAGACATGCTTACTAGTGGTCACGACAAAATGAGGATTTTAGTCGTGCTTTCCAGAGGAACAACGATCTTGAATTTTGGACGTGCTTCCCAGAGGTCCAAGGATTTGAATTTTGGACGTGCTTCCTAGAGGTCCAATGGATTTGAATTTGGACATGCTTTCTAGAAGTCCGATGGTTTTGTGGAAGGTAGGAGAACTAAAGTCGATCCTATGAGTTTTAAGATAATTATGGTCGATCCCTTCGAGGTAGGAGAGCTACTGTCGATCCTACAGTGTATAGGAGAACTAAAGTCGATCCTATGGGTTTTAAGATAACTATAGTCGATCCCTTAGAGGTAGGAGAGCTATTGTCGATCCTACAGTGTATAGGAGAACTAAGGTTGATCCCTTGAAAGTAGGAGAATTACTGTCGATCCTACAGTGTATAGGAGAGCTAAGGTCAATCCCTTGAAAGTAGGAGAGCTACTGTCGATCTTACAGTGTATAGGAGAACTAAGGTTGATCCTATGGTTTTGGGAGAACCAAGGTCGATCCCTTGAATGTAGGAGAGCTACTGTCGTTCCTACAGTGTATAAGAGAGCTAAGGTCGATCTTATGAGTTTCGGGAGAACTAAGGTCGATCCCTTGAAGGTAGGAGAGTTGTTGTTGATCCTACAGTGTATAGGAGAGCTAAGGTCGATCCTATGGGTTTCGGGAGAACTAAGGTCGATCCCTTGAATGTAGGAGAGCCACTGTCGATCCTACAGTGTATAGGAGAACTAAGGTCGATCCTATGAGTGTCAGGAGAACTAAGGTCGATCCCTTGAAGGTAGGAGAGTTGTTGTCAATCCTACAGTGTATAGGAGAGCTAAGGTCGATCTTATGAGTTTCGGGAGAACTAAGGTCGATCCCTTAAATGTAGGAGAGCTATTGTCGATCCTACAGTGTATAGGAGAACTAAGGTCGATCCTATGGGTTTCGAGAGAACTAAGGTCGATCCCTTGAATGTAGGAGAGCTACTGTCGATCCTACAGTGTATAAGATAACTAAAGTCAATCCTATGAGTTTTGGGAGAACTAAGGTCGATCCCTTAAATGTAGGAGAGCTACTATCGATCTTACAGTGTATAGGAGAACTAAGGTCGATCCTATGGGTTTCAAGAGAACTAATGTCAATCCCTTGAATGTAGGAGAGTTACTGTCGATCCTACAATGTATAGGAGAACTAAGGTCAATCTTATGAGTTTCGGGAGAACTATAGTCGATCCTTTAGAGGTAGGAGAGATACTGTCGATCCTATAGTGTATAGGAAAGCTAAGGTCGATCCTGTGGGTTTTAGGAGAACTAAGGTAAATCCCTTGAAAGTAGGAGAGTTACTGTCGATCCTATAGTGAATAGGAGAACTAAAGTCGATCCTATGGGTTTCGAGAGAACTAAAGTCGATCTCTTGAATGTAGGAGATCTACTGTCGATCCTACAGTGTATAGGAGAACTAAGGTCGATCTTATGAGTTTCGGGAGAACTAAGGTCGATCCCTTGGAGGTAGGAGAGCTACTGTTGATCCTACAGTATATAGGAGAGCTAAGGTTGATCCCTTGAATGTAGGAGAGTTACTGTCGATCCTACAGTGTATAGGAGAACTAAGGTCAATCCTATGAGTTTTGGGAGAACTAAGGTCGATCCCTTGGAGGTAGGAGAGCTACTGTCGATCCTACAGTGTATAGGAGAGCTAAGGTCGATCCTATGGGTTTTAGGAGAACTAAGGTTGATCCCTTGAAAGGAGGAGAGCTACTGTCGATCCTACCTGGTATAGGTCATGCTATTTTTTATGCTATATGAGGGTGCATATCTGAGATAACTTGTGTTGAATGAGATAAAGGATCCTTCACTTTGATTCCATTGGGGAACATGAAAGAAGATCACGGTTTGCCATCATTGGTTCCTGTAAAATGGCTTTCTTTCTCTAGCTTGTTAGAAACCAATTATCATGAAAACATTTTTGGCCAATGCCCCTAGTGTGGACATGCTTGCAAAAAAATGGATTGATGCCTCAAATAAAAACATGCTTTCATGCGTGAAGGACATATCTGTACTCAATATAAATAGGCCAATGCCCCAAGTTTGAGCATGCTTGATGCAAAACAAATTAGCTTAACCTAACATGCACCCAAACAATTTTGTCACATTGTTTTGAATTTGTTCCCCAAAATTGTTTGGGTGATTGGGACTGGGTCTTTGAAAGGCTGCCTACATACCTCTCTCGTAGAGGATCAAGTTAAGACGTAGTTCAAGAGAACTGGATTTTGGAAAAGAATGATTTTTTTTTTTTTTTGGAAATGAGATTTTTCTTTCTTTCTTTCTTCTTCTTCTTCTTCTTCTTCTCTCTCTCTCTCTCTTTTTATTATGAACAAGAGTTTATGAACAAGAGGTGATCCTTTGAACAACCATTTTGAAAATCAAAGTGTTTAAGAATCAAACAAATCTCTTTGATTATGAAGGATCAAGATCATTAAACTCATGTAATCAAATTTGCTCCATCATTTTGAACATCGTCAGATTAAGTCTCCAAAGGCAATCAAGAAATGAAATGTGATAATATTTATGAATCACATTGTTGGGTGCAAACAAAGAGAGTGCTCCAGGTTTGGAAGTGTTTTTTGAGTCATTTTGAGGATTGGAGAATTTGAGAAATTTTGTCCTCGAACATATAATCCTGTGGGGTTTGACAATTTTATGCATTTCTCCTTTTTAATTCAAGAGAAAAATATTATTAGAATTTAAGATGCGCCTACAATTAGCAAGACTTCAAGGAGGTCTTATTCATGGGTTGTAATATAGGCCGGATTTAAGTTATGAAATGAATGATATAAAAAGGCTCAAAATTCCCTATGATGTTCCCCCAAGTATGCATTACCAAAAAATCAAGTATTTGAGGAGTTTTCTCATTTCCTCGTTGTCATCTTCTCACTAGTCTTCATTGGTCACTTGTATCAACATTTGTTTTTATGCTCATTAATCTTGAATCATACCTCTAGACTTTCATTTTGTAAAATTCTTCTCTTTTTAGGTTACATCCTCAAGCTTCCAACTTGGTAGGATTTTCCAATTTTTTCTTTTCTTCTTCTTCTTT
Source organism: Quercus robur (assembly GCF_932294415.1). Lineage (NCBI taxonomy): Eukaryota > Viridiplantae > Streptophyta > Magnoliopsida > Fagales > Fagaceae > Quercus > Quercus robur. The sequence continues at coordinate 22,158,242 of NC_065545.1, read as the reverse complement.
TCTTTGGCCCTAAGTTTTGCCTAGACCGTCCTTTTGGGTTTTCAGCCTAGTGGGCTTCTTTTCTTATACTTTTTTTTTTTTTTTTTTTTTTGTCTTTCATCTCTTTATTGAATGAACTTTTGGGGACATTTTGCCCTCCTTGTTTTTCTCAGATTAATGATTTTTGGTCATTTTGATGCATTCTCTAGACTCCTTTCTTGCCTCGATGCACTTGCACCTTTTTGTGCTTGATGAATCTTTCATTTTTTGATGAAATCTGTTTTAGATGAATCTTGTATTCTTCTTGGCATGATGAATTTTAGGCTCTTCAAACATTATGCACACTTTTTTTTTTCTCACATTGATGGAATTTCATTTCTCTTTTCAAGATTGAGTGAAACCTCATTTTTCTTTGATGATCTCTTATCTTTAGCTTAATGAATTCTCTACTTGTCTTTCATGTCTTCTAGGAAAGCTTTATCAATTAGCTTCAAAACTACAAGGTTGAGTCCTCTTCAACATGAGATTTAAGTATGCATAACTCGATTTTTCCCACCCCAAGTTTAGATTTTAGTGGGTTCATGCAAAAAAAGGCTAAATGTTTAAAGGCTCAAATGGGCTAGCAATGGATGATGAACATTCTAGGTAATAGGAAAAAATTTGGTTTAACCAAAGATGGCCTCCTATCCCTAGTTTGTTTGTAGACACAGTGATTCAAGCTTTTTTAATAAATTCATCTTAAAAGAAAAAGTATGAATGCTCTAATGATGTGAAACAAAAGACTTTTGAAAATTGGATCAAGTGCATGGATTCTTGGGATTTTCCGTTGGATGGATTCTTTTTGATTGCCTTTTAAGACCATTTCTTCTTATATTCTTAGTCAACTAGCAAAAGTCTTTACATGGATTAAATGAAATTAATCATTCCTTGGTACAAGTTGATTGCTCAAGCTTTTAAACATCAAGATTTATAAAATGTTTTGTCCAAAAGATACTCATGTACCATTTTGAAAATGAGACTTCTTCCTTTTTCTTTTTTCTTTTTTTTTTGTGGGAGATTTGGGAATCTTGATTTTTAAGAAAAAAAAAATATATACATGAACAAAGTATATCAAATGCTACATGGATTTTTAGAATTCAAAGAAACATATAAACATGGCATAAACAAAAAAACTTTAAGTTTAACCATGATGTTACAAACCAAATGTGGAGTGAGGCAAAGTTGGGCCACTTGCTTCTTCTTGGTCCATTGGGTATGCTTGAACCTTGATTATGATGAAATGATTTAGGATTGCACTTGGAAGGCTTGAACCTTGATTATGATCTTTTGGTATTTGCTTGAAATGGCTTGGGCTTACACTTGGAAGGCATGCATCTTGTGAGCTTTTGGCCTTTGATGTTGATCATGCGTATACACTTTTGATGGGCTCAAGTGTTGGGCTTAGACCCATTCAAGAAACAAATTAGGCTTCCATTTCAAGTAGAGTTCAATCTTAGGCTTTTGGGTTTGAGTTCATTCACAATATACAAGGTTCAAACAATCATGATAGGCTCATCATGGTTCAAATAACGGCCAAACACATGTATAATGCAATGCAATTTACATGAATCGACCTAAAGGTAGGTTCTATGGGTCATTACAACATGGGTAGAAGGTAGGTTAAAGGTCCCCACAAGTTAGGACGTCGTACCTCCCAACTTGTGATGCTAGGAGCGCCACGTTGGTTCGTATGGTACCATTTATCCCTATGAACCACCATGGAATAACCACGATGATCTTTGTCGCAATGGGTGGTAGGTTCACCGCTGGGTATGTGAGTCTTAGGAAGACCACAATCCACAGCTAATACTACCGGGTTTCCGAGCTAGCACACAAATAAAATAAATTTCATTCAAGCAAATGATGCATGATATGGAATATAATGACACATTAGACATATTATATACAAAAAAAAAAGCAATTAACAAACAATGACATGGTTAGCCACTATAACCTAATTAAAACTTAGCCTTCAATATTCCCAGTGGAGTTGCCACTGTGAGAGACCGCGTCCCCGACCTCCTTTTTTATAGGATGTTGGGCCAAATCCACATGAATGAGTGGAGTCGTGTTATTGCCTCTCAAAATGGAGGTTCAACTAGTTATATTTTCTCCTTTAGATTAAGGGGTTTACAATGGAGTCGCCACTTATTTAATTACTAGGATAAATAAGAAAACCAAAATTGAAAAATTTCTCATTTTATTGATTTGAAATTAAATTTACATTGCTCATAGGAAAATTACATGGCTTTGGTCCTAGATACAATCTAAGATAAAGTACATAACTTTGTTTCCTAGTTACAATCTAAAAATAAAAAATTACATGGATAAACATTTGATCTGCTAACCATTGATCTAAACTTAGAGGCTATGTTACAAGGTGGGAAGGTGTTAGGCACCCACTTTACCCGGTGAAACCGGTCTTCTAGACTATGGTGGCCAACATTCATATCACATCATCCAATATGTTATCAATCAATTTTGTATGTTGAATTTAAAGTGTGTGCATGTGATAAACCCTAATTCAATTTATTAAGCATTACATTTGGATTGAAAGATAAATTATAGTGAATGTGTGTGGATGGTGATATCTTATATTCAAGAATTTAAAAGAATTATTAAACAAACATATTTTTCATGTTTTTGATATGAATTTAAGATCAAAACTAGTGTTATGCATGAACATGTGATGAACAACCAAGAACATGTGAATAATATATAAGAACAATTAAGAACATTCAAAATATTTAAAGGAATTTAAATAATTATTATCATACTTTAATTTTAAACTCTCATCATGACAACATAAAAAATAATTAGGGAAATGGATTATACCTTCATGCAAGATCCATATGGTGGAAAATGAGACTCTTGAGGGAGGTCCTAAGGGTGGAGGAAAAGAAGAGTTAGAAGAGGAAGAGTGAGTCTCACTCAATACCTTGAGTCTTAAGAAGACCAAAATATGACAAGACTACTCAACTTCTTAAAATTCAAAAGAGGAGAAGAGATGGGGTTTTTATTTCTTGGAATGGAGGAGAGGGGGGTTTATATAGTAGTGGTTGAGGAAATATGAATGGAATGTCATTTAATGAGAGAGGTCCTAAGGGTGGAGGAAAAGAAGAGTTAGAAGAGGAAGAGTGAGTCTCACTCAATACTTTGAGTTTCAAGAAGACCAAGATATAACAAGACTACTTAACTTCTTAGAACTCAAGAGAGGGGGTTTTTGTCTCTTGGAATGGAGGAGAGGAGGGTTTATATAGTAGTAGTTTAGGAAATATGAATGGAATGTCATTTAATGAGGGTTGACAAAGAATCATGAACCTAAACCTCATTTTAGCCTTTGTAGAAATCTGGTGCATTAAATGGAAAGATTGGTGGGAGTGAGGAGCAAGCCAAATTTCGGCTTTCCTGTAACTGTTGTAACAGCCTGTAGAGCCAATTTCGAAAAATCATATTTGACTCAATTCTGATCGGAATTGTCTCGTTCTTATGCTCAAATTGAAGCCCCAAATGTCTAGTTTCTGGGAAAAGTAATCTCATTCACAGATTCAAAATAGTCTGAGAGGTATCAATGAAATGGTGAGCAGAGGTCATTTGTTAGAAAATAATTTCAGTACAATTAGCATTAATAGGTCCCAAATTAGTTTCCAATTAACACTAATAGGCTCCAATCACTCCCATTTCAAACCTAATTAGTTCCAAATTTACCCTAATTAAAAGATAATTACACAAATTACTCATTGAATGATTAACGTTTAACTATCTAGTTAATTAAGTGTATGCAATCCTACCATAAAATGTATTTTTAACCAATCAAATTATGACACATCATCGATCTTAAATTGATTATACTTATAATCAATTGAAATCAATTGTTCATAATCACATATAGTCGGACTCAATTTGTGATAGTGCATTTCAGCCATTAAAACTTGATTTGATGATAACTTTCAATTTGGTGGTCCGATTAGGGCTTATGACTAGTCAATTTGATCGTTACAATATCAAGATCATTTTGTGAAATGAGATTAAGGATCTAATGACCAAAATCAGTATGCATATTTCTAAGGTGAAATTACCCTTTTACCCTCTATATGAGTTTAAATGCAGGTTGCAAAATGGAGTATCAACACTGATGCGGCCAAGGGCAAGGGGGCTGGCCATGATGGTCCTCGGCTCGAGGACAAAGGCAAAGGTAAGGAGGTTAAACCCCTGCTAGAGGCTAAGGGTATAGAGGCTACTCTCATGATCAAGGATGCCGTCTCCAAGGCGAAGGATGCTTAACCTAAGTCCAAGGCAGCTGATCCTAAAAATGACCCTTCCCAAGCCAAGGCATAGTTTTAGAAGGCTTTTTTTTCTTTTTTTTACTCTACTCTTTCTTTTTTGTACCTTTCCTTTTGTTGTGGCGGTTTGCCACTGTGTATAATGTACCTCTCTTTTGTTCAATGAAAAGATATCAAATTTCATTTTATGGATCTTTATTTTCCTTGCAATATTTATCTATGGCTAGTGTAGTTATCATTTTGCCCTCTAATGAGACTTAAGATTGATGATGCCTTTAAGGGTGAATACCCAAACTTTAACAAAAGCTAACAGTAATAAATTATTGCTAATTCAAATGAATTAAATGCGTATAAACAATGAGAAAAATGGCTATGTGCTGGTACTGAAAATTGTGCAATCAACAGGGGGGTCTAAGTTTTTAAAGAGAAACATAACACTTAGAGAAATAATGGGAAGTATTACTTTACTCAATGCATGTGGTCTGAGGAGTCAGACATAACTAAGGTTCTTGTTTAATACTTAGAGATGTAAAGTGAAGCATTAATTTACCCAAGGCATGTGGTCCGAGGAGTCAGGCATTACCAAGGTTCTGTTTAACATTTAGAAAAAATGTGAAGTATTAATTTACCCAATACATGTGGTTCGAGGAGCTAAGTATATCTAAGGTTCTGTTTAATACTTAGAGAAATAATGAAGAGTGTTAATTTACCCAAGGCATGTGGTATGAGGAGCCAGGCATAACCAAGGTTCTGTTTAATACTTAGAGAAATAATGGAGAGTATTAATTTATCCAAGGCATGTGGTCTGAGAAGTCAAGTATAATCAAGGTTCTATTTAACACTTAGAAATAATGTGAAGTATTAATTTACCTAAGGCATATGGTTTGGGGAGCTAGACATAACCAATATTCTGTTTAATACTTAGAGAAATAATGGAGAATGTTAATTTACCCAAGGCATGTGGCTCGAGGAGTTAGGCATAACCAAGGTTCTGTTTAACATTTAGAAATAATGTGAAGTATTAATTTACCCAAGACATGTGGTCCAAAGAACCAGGCATAACTAAGGTTCTGTTTAATATTCAAACAAGCAATAGATGCAACATATAATGTCATAAATGAAAACATGGCAGAGCTACCTTTCATTAATAATAGTACCTTCGCAAGTTATTTACATTCTAAGGTCGCTGCACAACTTTTTCGTTTAGATCTTCTAGGAAGTATGCTCCTACGCCTACTACCGAGGTGATACGGTATAGCCTTTCCCAATTAGGCCCTAACTTCCCCCATGTTGGGTTTTTTGAAGTGCCTACCACCTTCCTCAATACTAAGTCCCCTGGGTTCAACGGTCTTAACTTCACATCGGAGTCATACCCTTGTTTGAATTTTTGCTGGTAATATGCTAATTGAATCATGGCATTTTCTCTTTGCTTCTTAACTAGATCCAGGCTATTTTCTAGTAGGTTGCCATTGCTGTCTGGAGTGAATAAGCTAGTCCTCAACATTGGGAATCCAGTCTTCAAAGGAATCACAGCCTCGGCCTCATAGGTCATTGAAAAGGGGGTCTCCCCCGTCGACCTACGAGGGGTAGTTCGATATGTCCAGAGGACATGTGGAAGCTCATCCACCCATTTGCCTTTTGCATCATCCAACTGCTTCTTGAATCCGTTCACTATAACCTTATTGACAGTCTCGGCTTGCCCATTCCCCTAGGGGTAGGCTGGAGTGGAATACTTATTCGTGATACCCATATCACAGTAGTACCTTCTAAAAGCCTTGCTATCAAACATAAGTCCGTTATCCGAGATGAGGGTATGGGGGATTCCAAATTGAGTAACAATGTTCTTCCACACAAACTTTTTGGCATCCATGTCCCTGATGTTTGCCAGTGGGTCAGCTTCAACCCACTTGGTAAAGTAATCAGTGTTGACCAAAAGCCATTTCCTGTTTTCTACTGCTTTGGGGAAGGGCCCTACAATGTTCAAGCCCCACTGAGCAAAAGGCCATGGGCTAGATAGAGGGTTAAGAACGCTCTCGGGCTGATGGACGTTAAGAGCAAATCTCTGACATTGGTCACACTTCTTTACGTACTCTTGTGCCTCTCTTTGCATATTGGGCCATCAATATCCCTAAGTAAGGGCCTTGTGAGATAAGGATATGCCTCCTGAATGGCTCCCACAAATTCCTTCGTGCAACTCTTCCAAGAGTAGCTCCACTGCTTCAGGGTGGATGCACAGTAAATATGGCCCTAAAAAGAGCGCTTGTACAGCTTTTGGTCCTCAAACAGCTAAATCGGGGAGCCTTTCTCCGCACCTTGTTAGCCTCCCCTTTCTCCTCGAGCCAGATGTCATCCTTAAGGAATAGGACAATAGGATCCATCCAACTAGGCCCCACCCTTAGTTGATGAATCTGGACCTTCTCCTTTTTCGCCTCGGTAGGGCTGTATAGATCCTTGACCAAGATGACTCGAGGTAGGCTTTGTGTCGAGGATGTCGCAAGAGTGGCAAGGGAATCAGCATGTGTGTTTCTGCTTCTAGGGATCTGGTACAAGGAAAAAGAGCCAAATCTTGACTGCAAATGCCTAGCCTAGTTTAGATACTCTTACATTCTCACATCCCTGGCTTCCAGTTCTCCCTTTACGTGACCTACGACCAACCCTAAATCTGAGAACATCTATACTATTCTTCCTCCCATTTTTTGAACCATGATCATTTCCACCAACAAAGCCTCGTACTCAGCCTCATTATTTGTGGCCGGGAAGCCCAGTCTTAAGGATTTCTCAATGATGATTCTTTCAAGAGATACCATAACTAGCCCCACTCCTGATCCCCTCTGGTTTACCGTGCCATCAACATAGATCTTCTAAGGTAGAGGTTCTTGTAAGGAGATCATCCCAACTGATTTTCCATCCATGCTTAGCCTGTCAGGGCTTTCTTTAAAATAAGGCTCAGCGAACTCTGTTACTAAGTCGGCAAGGACCTGCCTCTTTATAGAGGTGTGAGGCATGTATTTGATATCGAAGGCTCCTAGGATCGTTGCCCATTTTGCAACCCTTCCTGTGTAATCAGCTTTCCGAAGCAGTGATTGGAGAGAGAGTTGGGTTAGAACCACAACAGTATGAGCTTGGAAGTAGTAACAGAGAGTTGGTTTTATTTTTTCTAATAAAACCTATTAGCTTGTCCTTCTCCCAAGGAGGCAGCTGAACTCCGACTTGGAAGAATTTCTCCTCGTCGTTGCCAATAACAATTTTCTCCAGTTGCTCACATTTAACCCCTTCTGCCGTTGCCCTCAGAGACAATTCTGGCACCCTTAATTGCTATAAGTCCCTCGTCGTAGAGGCCGAGGACTTTTGACCCCAGTTTGATGTCTAATTGTGGCTACCATGCATTGCCTAGCCATGGATAGGCTCCCCACCAGTTCCTCAACTTGTCCCCTAGATGGATACTTCCCTTTTAGGTGTAGGGTGGAAGATACGACCTCTAAGGCATGAAGCCAAGGCCTTACCATAATGGTAGTGTAGGGGGAATAGGCATCTACCATAATGAAGTTCACTTCCACAACCTTTGTCCCTGTTAGAACGGGTAGTAGGATTTGGCTTTTTGGAAAGACAACCTTGCCGTTAAACACGATTATTGGACCTCAGCTTCAGTCCCTTAAATGGGTTAGGGTACATGATCTCTACGCTGCTTTCTCTTCACGTCATACCCACCTATCCTGAGAGTAACTACTAGGGTATCATCGTGTAGCTGCAAGGTTCCCACTTTGTCTTCGTTGGAAAAGCTCAATGCTGGTCGGACCTCCACTCTACTCCTCTTTCGGATCAGGGGATGAGCCATCTGTAGGTGGCCGAGCCACAAACATCACCCTAGATGGCTGAGAACCAGTCCTTTACGGGGCAGCCAGGATGATGCTGATCGTACCTAAAGGCGGCCTTGTGGAAGCGTCCCTTTAAGCCCCTAACCTTGCTTAACTGTCCTGTCCGTTGGGTTGATGCAAGAATTGCTTTAACTTTTCCACTTTAACTAATTGCTCCAAGTGGCTCCATAAAGTCCTTCAATCCTTGATACTGTGCCCTCGTTCCTGGTGGTACCGATAATGAAGACTTTGGTTGCGCTTCATAGGGTCTCTCCCTATCTTGTTTGGCCATTGAAAGTATGGCTTGTTCTTGATTTTTTCCAGGATTGGGTGTACCAACTCTTGAAACACAGTACTGACTACCTGAGTAGTAGTTGATCTAAAGTGCCCTGTAAAATCTCTCTGAGGTCGATTGTTATTGTACCTGTTCGACCTGAGATTCCTTCTGTCCTAACGAACCACCTTAGCCTTCCCTTTTCCCTATTGCTGGTCCTCTTCGACCCGTTTATACTCATCAATGCAATCCATAAGCCTACGCACACTCCTGACTGGTTTCCTAGTCAAGGACTTTCTCAGATCATGCTCAACTGGCAGGCTGACCTTGAAGGTTCTTATAGCCACATCATCAAAGTCTCCATCTATCTCGTTGAACATCTCCTAGTATCTGTCGGAGTACGTTTTAAAGGTATCCCCCTCCCGTATTGCCATGGACAGCAAAGAGTCCAAAGGCCGAAGAACCCTGCCGCAAGTCATAAAACGGGCCCCAAACGCCTGAGTAAGCTCTTTAAAGGAGTTGATAGAGCCTTCCTTTAGGCCGTCAAACCACCTCATCGCCATAGGCCCCAAGTTGAGTGGGAACACCTTGCATATCAGGGCCTTACTCTTGGAGTGCACAGCCATTCACTGGTTGAAGTGGCTTACATGCTCCATGGGATCCGTTCTTCCATTGTACTTGGTGAAAGTTGGTTGAGTAAAATGTCGGGGAAGTTTTCTCTTTTTAATTCTACGCGTAAACGGTGATTTAGAGATCTGGTTAGGAGCCCTGCTCATAGCGTCATTGCCCAAACCTTTATGTGGTGGACTCTTACTCCTTCGCTCATAGTGATGATCTTCATCGTACAAAAAAGACTCACTGGAAGGAGTCCTAGACCTAGACCTGTAGCTACCATCCTCTTTGTCCTCAAAAGAAGGGTTAGAATCTGAGGGAGTCCTTCTTCGTTGCTTGTGACGTAGCCTCCTGCGAAGATGGTCAATCTCCAACTGCAAGCTACTGGTATTCTCCTTGTAGGAGATGTGACTCCCCTTTCGAGATTGACTCCTGCTAGTATGTGTGGTGTGCACATTAACCTCACGGTCCCTTCTCTGCTCAAGGTTGAGGAACTGATCCTGACTTTGGGAACTAATAGACTTCTCTCGGTCTTGCCTTGATCCTGCCATGGTTGGACGTCGAACTCACTGAAGTTCAAGCCTTTCCCACAGATGACGCCAATTGTAAGGGCGGGCTTTTGTCCTTAGGTCCAAAAGATAAATGGATTAAGGCCTAAAGAGCCCAATACAATAAATTTGTAAAGAGTGGGCTAAAAAGTTAGGCTTCAATGAAGTGGACGACGCCCTTAATGGGCTAAGAATGGTAAGAGAGTGAGGTAAAGCAATAAATAGACAAATGTGATGGACAAAAATTCTTCCTTGGCAATGTTCGAAGAGAGTAGTTCTTGAATATATATTCTCTTAGATTTGACTACAGTTACATTTCTTAATACTACAGTGTTTTCTCTACCGATTTTGTGTCCTCCGCCCTTTGGGGGGTTTCTCCTATTATATAGCCCCCTTCAAGTGATCTTAACTCTTCATTTGTTGATTGTCCAGTCCACCACTTGAGGGCTTGCCCATCAGACACCTTCCCAAACCCCTTGTGAGTTGCGGCGACCAAGACAGCACTGTTCAAGGATCTTCTCCACATAAATGCAATTAGGAGGTTTAGTGGGATGCATTGAATATGGGGGCAGCCACCATCCCTCCAGTTATGTTAGGGCTAACCCCCTCTCCGAAACTTTTTCTCAACAGTAGGACCTCCTTTGGCAATGTGCCACTGACATGGCCTTACTGTCGGAGCTTGTGGCCTCCTTAGCATGATAAGGGGCTCCTTAGCTATGGATATGACACGTGGCACAAGTACCTTATCTGAATTTTTGTGCCCCACAATATTTATCTATATTTGTAAATTAATAAGTCATATGTTACACATAATAACATAATATGGATTTATAATCCCAAGTGAAAATGGCTTTGCTACTAGTTATTCTAGTGCAACTTAAAATAGAGGAAAATGTAAAAAGAAAAGTAGTATTAAAATTTAAAATACCCATACAAAATATGAGATATTGAGACACAAAAATAAAACGATTATTTTTCTTTTTTTAGGCTAAATGATAATATCATTGACAGGAAAACCATACAAACAAATAAACTAACCCTTTTAGTTTTTTAAAATATAAGAACATAGATTTTTTAATGAATTATTTTTATTATTTTCCAAAAGAAATTTTAAATGGTTCTTCCATCAATTGGTATTTTGAAAGCACAAAGAAGAAGGGGGTGAAAAAAAGAACACTGTTTTTTTATTCACCAAAAAATATTTGAAATCAATATTATTTTTTTAGAAAGAAAAATGAGTATTTGTTTTTGGAAAATCAGCATTTCATTTTGGGTTGAAAGTCGCACGTGCAACGCTCATGTCGCTGAGGCCAGTCTTTTCAATTTTTTTTTCTCTCTCTCACTTTCCCTCCCCCTTTCTTCACTTTGAACGCCGTAACCGATACAAGGTGGCGGTGGATGCCTATGAGGGTCACCGGAGATCCACAAGAGCAAAAGCGAGGAGAGCTTACAGAAGAAGCGCCTTCGAGCCACTCACCAGCAATCCTTCTCTTCCTCTCTTCACCACCACCGTCAAAAAGAAGGTAACTTCTACTGCTACTGTCATCCAATTCAATGTTGTTGATGATCATCCGTGCTTTTCTAGGGTTTCACTGTTTGAACATTCAAAAAACCTAGATTTGGAGTTTCGGGAATAGAGGTTTTTGCTGATATTCTGGTCCAGCGGTTGATTCATTGTAAGAATTCTTTCCACTTTTTTCTATATTTGTTCAATTTTATTGTTCAGAGGTATTGAGTTCTGTGTTTTTTTTTTTCTTACGATAGTTATGGTTTTTTTTTTTGGCTTCTCTTTGGATCCGATTCTTGTTGCTCTTTTTTGGCTTTGTGGTGGCTTTTGGTTATTGGGTTTTCTGGGGTTTTGTTCAAATTTTGGTTTTAATGTGTTTTTTGATAAATCTGTTTGGGATTATAGTTCAGTTTTCTGTAGCTTCTGTTTCAAACTTTAGGTTGAAATAAATCCATATTGAATATCTCTCTGTGAAAATTATGTGTATATAACCATGTATAGGTTTATTGATTAATATGATCTTTCATGTATAACTACATTAAAAAAAACTGATTCCTTGTGTTTACAAAGAAAATTTATTTGGATCTTGTTACGGAAGCTTATCTTGTAAAATATTGTGAGAAAAGAGAAGTAATAATCAAGGAAACATTTATCAACACATTTTAAGAATAGCCAAAGCAAATGTATCTGAAATGTGATGATCATATAGATTCTCCCATCAAAATTTGATAGTTTTCATGTTTGAAGATTACCCATCTGGAATTTTTGTTATTTTCCATTCTGTATTGATTGTATATATTATTGAATGGTAGTCTTAGCTGTTCCCCTTTGGTTTTTTATTCTAATTGGTGTGGAATATCCTTTCAACTGCATACGGACTTGAATTGATTATCATGTTCCTGTTGTTTTAAAAGATTTTTCATTTATTTTCTATGTTTCTCCTTTGAAATTTGTGGCATGAAGTTTATTGACTCTATGAAATTACACTAGTAAAAATATCTACATATGAATTGACTCTATGAAATTTTGAACAGAAATACTTTCTGTTCATTTTTGACATCTCCCAGGTTATAATACCATGTATCTCCCTAAAATTAGGTTACAGCTACGATTTACGAGTGATCTCCTTATGGAGCTGGATGCTGGTGTGGAGTTGGCAACTGCATCTGTGCCACACCCTTTTCTTCCTTTGGGTGGTGCTGCTAACATAGTAAAGGTTTGATGGCTTTTTCATGACACCATCTGTCATGGTCATGTTAGTCGTGCACTCTCATATTCTGTACTCTTTGCTTGTAGAATGTGGTTGCTGTAACATTAACATCAACTCGTACTCCAATTTACAAAGCCTTTGCCAAAGGAGAAAACATTGGGGATGTAATTGCTAAAGGAGAATGTGTTGGGAATATTGTAGATCTGGTATGCTTATCAAACTTCTCGTTCTATTTTTACAGGATGATATCTATATTTGGAATGAGAGATAGGTCTATCAAATGAAATTTTTTGTGACATGGGTTTGTAGACTCAGATACTGTTTTGACATCTTTCTAGAGAGAGAGAAAAAAAAAAAAAAAAAAAAAAAAAAACAGATTTGACATCATTGCATCTAACATAAGAACTCTCCAAAATCTGTATGGAGTAACCTAAATCTCGGTTCATGTATCAAGGATCGAGATGAATTTTAATTTCTCTATTCATTTGACAAGTCATGGCCACAAAAGGAGGATTTTATGCCAAGTCTAAAGTCATTGGGAACATTAAAGCCGTTGACCTCTCCACAGTACCATGCAATAAAAAATTAAAAATCAACCACACAGCAGTGTTGCCCTACCCACAAGTTCCGACTCTTATTAGTGGAAACATTTCCTTTCCCCTCACTTTAAAAATGGATTGAGTTTGTATGTTATGCAATATACTCTCAAGTCGTTTATATATATAGTAATTTAGATCATGCTTTGGTGGCTTAGCTTTCAATACTTTTGGGGCATGCATACTTTGTTTACACTCCTCATGATTCATGAAAGTGAAACCATTTGACTTGGTTTCATGCCAAATTTATTCAGTCTAGTTATGGAAAATTGAAGTCTTAGTGCAAAAAATTGATGGTGAAACTCATGTCCAATAAATCAAATCCTTCAAGTGACATAAGCTTTTAAGGTATAGGATCCTTTCAATTATTTGGTTTAAACCAAACAAATCATATTTGTCAAAGCAATCACAACTAGTTTGAATTCAATCTTTTTATATTTTGATCACGAAATATACTCGAGATGTATCACAGAAGAATATTCCATAACTGCACAGACAGAAATTATTTACTTTTGTGATTTGAATTCTTATGTACTTGATACTACTAAAGTTTGTTCCTCTCTCACTTTCTTGATTATCTTTTCCAGCCCTTTGATTCTATTGTATTGCCTTAGGCATCAATCAATATGTCTAGATATATCTCCAGACATTGATCTTTTACAGGATATTCTCTTGCAGCCTGCAGGATTTGTACCCTTCTTTCACCCTCTTTGATTTTTCATTTTTGTTTTTCAATATTTGATTATATTGTTTCTTGGCAATATTTTTGTTCCAAAATTTGATCTTGATTTAGAAGTAGCAAGGAGGAACTATGTGTTGCCTACAGCAACTCACAAATTCTTGCTTGGTATGTAGGAATGTGGAGAACAATCTATTCTCTGGAAGTATACCTGCAAAATTGCTGAGTGTTCCAAATTTTAGGTGCTGTTGATTTTTTTGTTCTGCCTTCCATATATATATATATATATATATATATTTGCGGGTCAAATCGTTGGTTAATGGGCTAACTCCTTTATTGGGTTCACAATTCGTTTGTTATGGTGGGTGTACGAGTATCCTACAATGGGAAGTCCCTTAGAAACGAAGTCAGTGTTGGTGAATCACTTGTCTACCTTCCCCTTATTACCCTTGGTTCTCGGTTTCCCTCTCTCTTCCTACTCTCGGTTAGTAATGCTCTGGTTTTGTACTCTCCAATGTCTAATCATTTTACTAGATATCGACTCTTTCTCAATGTATTGACATTTAATTTAAGGGGTGAACCTTTAAACATTCTCACTGTGTGTATGCCGTCTTATACAGTGACTCGAACAAAGGGTTAATCAATTTCCTATTATTTTAGGAAAGATGATTTGTGAATGTAGGTATACAATCTTGTCCTGTAGGCATATAGCTGTCATACTGATAGTGGCCTCCTCCTTTTACATAAATGACCTCCCTGTATTACCTTGTCTCCAACAAAAAATCACCTTGATTATAGGGTTTTGAAATTCTAAATGTAGCTCAGAGTTGTCCTACTGCTCCATGCAATGCATCCTGCCACTTACCTCTTTTTGGTGGTGGAGGTTTTTTATTATTATTGGGGAAGGGTAGTTGTTTTGATGCTCTTTAATTTGTTTGCTTCATTGTTTTCATTGAAGATATGAAAACATGGTTTTGCATGATGTAGAGTCTAGACATGATAAAATGCAGGCTACTTGGAGGTACAAATGCTCAAGAAGTTAGAGCAATGGTTCTTGATATGCAAGCAAGGTTGTTGCTGGGTATGGTGGGGAGAGGAATTGCAGCAGCTTTGATAAATCCTTCGTCTTTAGTACCAGAGCCATGGCAGGCATCTGGTGAGATGTTATTTGGCATTGATCCTTAAATAATAGAATTTTGAACTATTTTTTTCAATTTGATCCGTGTTACCTAATAATAGAATTCTGAACTATTTTTTTTCAATTTATTTATAAATCTGTAGGATTAGAATGGAACTCCTTATAAATTTGAAATAACAGGAGTGAACTTATTCAATCTATATTGCCACTGTAAATTGTTTGTTCAATCTCTAAAGGAAGCTAGAAGCTTGAGTGGTTTATTTACCATCTGATCTATGTGGTTAGCATAAGCTTTGACAAATTTTATTTGCGGTTTCCATTTCCTTTATTTATGAATTTCTTTAGTTAATTGTTTTTTTATTTTTTATTTTTATATTCTTTACAGTTTTACACTTTCACTTAGCACAGAGTCTTTTATTTCTAGAGTATTTTTCTATGACTCTAAAACCATACAACAAATTTACACCCTTAAGCTGTGGTATAGGCCTTGTTGTACTTTCTTGTTTTAGATGATTTTAGTGCCTGTGGGGTACCAAGTAAAAGAGAATTTGGTTTAATCCAAACAAATCATATTTGTCAAAGCAATCACAACTAGTTTGAATTCAATCTTTTTATATTTTGATCACGAAATATACTCGAGATGTATTGAGGAAGAATATTCCATAACTTTTCGTAGATAGAAATAATTTAATTTACTTTTGTGATTTGAATTCTTATGTACTTGATACTTCTAAAGTTTGTTCCTCTCTCTCTTTCTCTAATGGTCTCTTTTTAATTAATACAGAACTTGATATTTCTTTCTTTTTTTTTTTTTTGAATTTTTCCATTTCTTTTTGGATTTTAAGCTAGTCTGCAATGGTATTGTTTTACCTAACTTGAGACATGGAGTTTGTTAGTTGCTTATATAGAATGCTCATGTTAGGCTAGGAGCTCAGAAACCCCCTTTTTTTTTTTTTTTTTTTTTTGTGTTGTTGTCTCTTTTATTGCTAACCTAGAAAATCACAACTTGTAGATTTTAAACTTTTGTGAGGAAGTCTTTTGTCACCCATGTTTAGTGAATTAGAAACTGATTTTTTTTCTCTTTTTTTGTGGTATATGTATCTGCATGAGATCTGTTCACCAAAATTTCAAGTCTGTGAATCTTCTCCTTAATGACAAGCTTGAATTACGTGTTTCAGACTGCAGTTTGGCTCCTCTACTATTGTCTGGTTCTGCGTGTCAGGTAATATTGTGTATGATATTTAAATCCTGCTGATATAAAATGCTACAAATTACTATTATTGATTGATGTTTTCTGAAGACGTTTTCATAGGATTGTTCATATTCTTCCACTACTGTATAGTGCAAAGTCATATTTTCAGATGTCTTAGCATATTGTATAGTGATGGTCTCATCCTTCACCACTGTAGGACTGACATAATGTGTTTGAGTCCAAACTGACTTGATCCAACCCGTCGACACCCCTAGATATGAAGACCATTTTGTTCCTTTCTAAATGCGGGGCCTTTCATTTGAGTAATATTATTGTCCCTTCAAAAAATTTTCTTTTCAAGAGCTTTTAGCAGGTGCTTCATAACTTATTAGATTTTTTCAATTAAAAAGATTTTTTCTGAAGATGTTTTCATAGGCTTTTTCAGTTTCTTCCACTACTGTATAGTGCAAAGTCATATTTTCTGATGTCTTAGCATATTGTTACTTTTTTGCTTATGGGCAGTTTGGGTAATTTTTTATATCATAAATGGTCACTCTATGTTTTGTTTTAAGTCATTGTCATGCTAGTTCTGGTATGTTCTAGTGCTTCCACAAGCTCAAAGTCAACTTTTGAGGAAAAGTTCCTTTCATAGCAGTCTCAAACTTCAGGTTTGTTGCTCTTTGCAATCTCTTTTTACAGTGTTTGGTTTATGATGCTGCCATGGCTCATGAGACTAGGAATTTTAAGTTATGTGGTGCATTTTTTCATATGTAACTTGTAGATTGTGGTTGTTTGTTAGTAGCAAGCTTACAACAAGGTGAAATGGCATCGTTGCCATTTTAATGGCTTGGAAGGGGTTATTTTTGCTATATAATGTGTTTCATGGAGACATATTGGCCATTTCAATAGTATTGGGGAAATATTTCAGCAAGTCAAGGGGTTTTTAGGAGGCATGTTGTCCATTTACATGGTTGTGGAGTAGTATTTTCGCAACTTAAGGAGTTTTGAAAGGGCAGTTTGGACATGTCATTGAATTTCGCGAGGTACTTTCTAATTATTGTGTTTTTAGGGAGAAGTTTGGTCATTTTAAGGGTTTTGGTTGTATAGTTTTGCATTTTAATGAGTTTTGGGTCGGATTTTGGCCATTTTAATGAATTTAGCTACAGAGTGAATTTTGGTGATTTTAACGCTTTTGGATGAGAATTTAAGCAGTTTAATGGGTTTAGAGGGGGCAGTTTGCTCATTTGAATGACTTTGATATTGTAAATTAATGGGTTTTCAGGTGGCATTTTGGCGCTTTTAAATGTTTTTGGAGGTGTATGACTTAATCGGTTTTGGGGGGCAAATTCTTGCATTTTAATGGGTTTATTAGGGGGGGGGGGATCTTGTCCATTTCAATTGTTTTGGTGGGGATATTTTTACAACTAGATGATATCCCTCGTGATGCGCGGACTACTTTACAATTTTATTTGAAATCATTTTTATGTATATTAAAATCTACATATAATACTTAACACTTATTTTTTTTGTATAATATCTAATGTTTGCCCACAATATTGTTAATTTTGAAACTTGATTTTTTTAATTCATATTTTCTTAAAAAAATTTTTATAACACTGTAAGATTATAATATATTATAATATTTACTGTTAAAAATAGATTTTATTTTTCAAACTGATTAAATGATTTTGAAATCTACAAATAAGAATTTAAAGTATATAATACTTTTATATCCTAAAATTACATAAATTTTAGCAACCTATCAAACACATTCTCAACCACTCTATTCTCACAACCAAATATAGAGACTTTGATCACAAATATCCAATTAATTATCTCAATGAAATTAAGGAAATCATTTTGTAAGTATCAACATAAAGAGAACGTGATTAAACAAAGAGAAATTTGCTAAAAACATATTCATTTATCAAAATTCAATTGTCTTTAGTTTAGGAATGGCAACGGGTCAGGTTCGAACCGGGTTTTCATACCCGGACCAGACCCGCGGGTCAAGACCCGTGGCCCGGACTCGGCCCGTTTACTAAACGGGTTATTTTTCCAGGGCCCGGACCCGCCCCCGCTGGGCCCCACGGGCCCCGTTAAGCCCTGCCAGATCGGGCCCATTCCGTTGCCCAATCACAAAAAAAAAAAACAAAAAAAAAAAAAAGTTTGCCTGATACTGATTTTCTCAGCAACCAAATAGTAGGGGACACTCAAGAAAATCCAGATTGGAAACCCTTTTTTTTCATTACAAAATTTTCCCACATCAAAAGTAAAAACAAGAATTAACATAGACCTTACAAAATCAAATCAAACAAGCCGATCATATTCAACAAAAATAACACTTAAACTAGAAAATACAAATTTGATTCTTTGAACAAAATGAACGATTTTCAGTGCAAAAGCTTGAGTTCTCAATGAGGTGAGAAAGATGAGAGAGTTGTGGCCTTGTGAGGTGGAGGAGGGTCTGGCAAGGTGATGTCCGTGAGGAGAGGTGCTTGATCTCTTGAGGTGCTTGTCGGCGAGGTTGTTGAGGGAGAGCGGTGACACTGACAGAGCTTGGGATGGCGGTGAAGGCTTGGGACGGTGACGAAGGCTTGGATCGGCGGTGAAAGGTTGGGTAGTTGGTAGAAGGTGAGATTGAGAGTGAGTGAGATTGTGATTTGTGAGTGAGATTTGTGAGTTAGAGAGTGAGACTAAAGAGAATAGAGATGAGGGGGCGGCAGTGTGAGCTGAAAGGAAATGAGGATTTAGAAATTTTAGGGTTTATAACATTATATATATATATATATATATGAGGATATTTTAGTAATTATCTAATTATATATATCTGGGTCGGGTCGGGTCGGGTTCGAGCCGGATTTTTACAAAAACCTGGACCCGGTTCGGGGGTTTTTTTTTAAAAACCCAAACTCGACCTTATTCCTTATCGGGCTGGGTAAAATCCGACCCATTAGGGTCGGGTCGGGGCGGGTACTCGCGGGTCGGGCAGAAATTGCCATCCCTACTTTAGTTGGACTTTCGTATCTTAAAAAAAAAAAAAAGCAAAAAACACTTTTAAATCACCATTGATTTTTGTTTTTATCACTATGGCTCATACCGCACAAAATAACAGTAAAATAAACTTACAAAGAAACCTACAAATTATGAATTCTAACAAAAAAAAAAAAAAAAAAAAAAAAAGCTAACTTCATAAATAATCAATTAGAATGTTTTTTTTTCTTTAGTTCTAAAAAAATACATTTATAACTTTCCCAAACCAAAATCTCAAACACCTAAATGACTCCAAGCGAATCATAATCTTCACAAAATCTACAATGTTTGACTTTAACATCAAAACTGTAAGCTACCATCACTGAATAAAAAACGCAAGCCCCCTTCCTTGGTCATAACCTACTCATATGGGTTACGATCAAATGATACTAAAATGTTGGAGTTGCGTAGGTGTCATTGAAAGGTTGAAAGTAAATGACATTGTTTTTTGTCTAACGTATTTGAGATGGGATGGTATGAAAGGCTATGGACATATGTATATAAAGGAGTAGAAGTGAAAAGGGTGAATGGAAATGCAAAGAGTTTTTTGTGTGTGCAAGAGATGAAAAGTCTTGAAACATTGAACCAAATAAAACAAATATTAGTCTTAAAACATTGAATAATAATGTAACAAAAATAGTCTTGAAACATTGAACCAAAGGAAATAAAGAGTCTATTTTTAAATTTGTTCTTATCTCTAATGTGGCTCTCTCGCATGAGGTCTTTGCTTATATATATATATTGATTGATTGATTTAATGGGTTTTAGGTCGTATATTAATGAATTTGGTAGCGAGGCTTTTTCAATTGAGTGGGATTTAGTGGCCATTTAAATTGGTTTTTTTTAGGGGTTTTTAAGCAATTTATGATTAGTTTTTAGGGGGTCAATTTAGAATTTTAATTGTTTTTTATTGGCAATTTGGCAATTTCAATTGTTTTAGCTGGGTAATTTTGCAATTTAATGGGTATTATGGGAGCGTGTTGTACATATTAATGGTTTTGGTGTAGTATTTTTGCAATTTAACACGTTTCTACCGTGGTTTTGGTAGTTTTCTGAAGTAATTATGGATTTTTCGGTGGGGTTTCGGGGATTCCAAAGAATTTGGAGGGGTATTGTTTGCAATTAACTTGATTTTTAAATGGCATTTTTGCCATTTTAATTGCTTGGGGGGGGGGGGGGGGGTTGGTTATCTTTGCTATTTAATTTGTTTCAAGGGGACATATTGGCCATTTTAATAGTTTTGAGGAAATATTCTAGCAATTTAATGGGTTTTTAGGGGGCGTGTTGTCCATTTCTACGGTTGTGGAGAGTATTTTCGCAACTTAATGCATTTTGATGGGGCAATTTGGTCATTTCAATGAATTTTGTGCAGTACTTTTTATGGGCCATTTTGGCCCTTTTAATGCTTTTGGAGGGATGTTTTCGCAATTTAATGAGTTTTGAATTGGAATTTGTCCAATTTAATGAATTTTGTTATAGTGTGAATGAATTTTTTGTGGGAATTTTGGCGATATTAATGGTTTTGGTTGAGAATTTTAGTAATTTAACGGGTTTAGAGGGGGCAGTTCGCCCATTTTAATGACTTTGGAAGGGGTATTTTTGCAAATTAATGGGTTTTGATGTGGAATTTTTACCCTTTAATTGTTTATGGTGGTGTATTTTGTATATTTAATTGGTTTTAGGGGGGCAGATTCTAGCTTTTTATTAGGCTTATTAGGGGGTATCTTGTTTATTTCAATTGTTTTGGTGTGGATATTTTTCCAATTTAGTGGGTTTTTGGTCGTATTTTGGCCATATTAATGAATTTGGAAGCTTGCAATTTAGTGGGTTTTAGAGGCCATTTGGCCGTTACATTAGTTTTTTTAGGGGTAATTAAGCAGTCGATAATTGTTTTTTGGGGGTCATTTTAGAATTTTAATTGTTTTTTCTGGGCATTTTAGCAATTTCAATTGTTTTAGCTGGGTAATTTTACAATTAATGCATTTTTAGCGAGGTTTTAGTAGTTTTTTTAAAGTAATTATGGATTTTTCGGAGGTGTTTTGGGGATTCTAATGAGTTTGGAGGGGTATTTCTGAAATTTGTTTTATTTTTCAATGGCATTTTTGCCATTTTAATGGCTTGGGAGGAGTTATTTGTGCTATATAATGTGTTTCAAGGGGACATATTGGCAATTTTAATAGTTTTAAGGAAATATTCCAGTAATTTAATGGGTTTTTTGGGGGTCGAGTACATTTATATGGTTGTAAAGTAGTATTTTTCGCAACTTAATGCGTTTTGATGTGGCAGTTTGGCCATTTCAGTGAATTTTGCATTGTACTTTTTAATTTATTGTGTTTTTAGGGGGAAGTTTTGTCATTTTAATGGTTTTGGGTTTTGAATTTTAGTGATTCAATGTGTTCTTAGGTGTTTTTTTTTTACCATTTTAACAAAATTGAAAGGGTATTTTTTTGCAATTTACTGGGTTTTATGGGCCATTTTGGCCCTTTTACTGGTTTTGGAGGGATATTTTTGCAATTAAATGAGTTTGGGATAGGATTTTGACCATTTTAATGAATTTGGTTATAGACCGAATTGATTTTTCGAGGGAATTTTTGCGATTGTAATTGTTTTGGACGAGACTTTTAGTAATTTAACGGGTTTTGTTCCCATAGTACTTTTTAATTCAGGGTCCGTCTGGTTCGATGTAAATCGAATTCCAAGTGTAAAATGAATGCATGGGAAAATGAATTACCGTAAAGAAATTAAAATCCGGGTGTTTGGGTGTGCAATGGAAAATAGTCCGGAAAACGATTTCTAGTGTTTGGTAACATTCTGAAAATGCTATTTTCCTAGAAATTTTTCACATTTTTTTCAGCCATTTTCTCAGCTTCCGAACAAATTTTATATCAGAAAATCTACCAACATCCATAGTAAATCCACCACTATCCACACAAAACCCACCACCACACAACACAAAAACCACCAAAACACCACCACCCACACCACCACAACAAAAAAAAAAATCAGAGATCAAAGAGAGAAAGATTGAGAGATTGAGGGAAAGAGAGATAGCGGCGACGTTGAGGAACAACCACCATTGAAACCCACAAACCACCATAGCCAACGATCTACCACCCCTAATCGACCACCATCAATGCTTAAATTCACCCCCAACCCACCACCACTGAAACCCATGAATCACCCCAACCACCAATCCTCTAAAACCCAAGCAAAAATGTTATTTTACAATAAAAAAAAAAAAAATTTAAGGCAGCGATGGTGTGGGTGGAAGAAGGATGGGTTTGATGAGTGAGAGAGAGGACGAAGGTGAAGTAGATGTGAAACTACCTTCACCGGCAGAGGGGCTTGCAGGCACAAGGGTGAGGCCGTGGGTTGGGGACTGGGATGTGGTGAAATCAGGGTGGGTTTAGTTGGGTTCATTGGAGAGACGGAGAAGCTGAGGCGGCACAATCAGATCGGCGATGGGTTTGAGCGGTGTGATCAGATCGGCGGGGTCGTGGGTCGGGGACTGGATCTGGGCTTCACTGGCGATAGCTCTCTTCGTCCTCCGACTTGGGCTTGGCGTGAGTGATGAAAGTGAGTGAAGAGAGAAATTTTCTGAGGAGGAAATAGTTTGAAGGTAAAATAAAACTGTAATTGGTTTTTAGTTGTGAGGCTCTCTATTTTACGATAAACTGAAATTCATTTTCAGTTTGACCAAATTTTCATGCGTACCTAAACACCTTCAGGGGTGTAAAATATTTTCCCGATTTCCTTTACCACCGAAACAAACGGACCCTTATTGTGTTTTAGGGGTAAATTTGGTCAATTTAAGGATTTTGGGGTTGGATATTTAGCGATTCAATTGGTTGTTTAAGGGCGTTTTGGCCATTTAAACGAAATTGAGAGGGTATTGTTTTGCAATTTAGTCGGTTTTTATCTGCCATTTTGGCACATTTAATGGTTTTGGAGGTATAGTTTTGCAATTTAATGAGTCTTTGGTTGGATTTTGGCCATGTTAATGAATTTTTGGAGGGTATTTTACAAAGTGAATTGATTTTTTGGGGGAAGTTTTTCAGGCATTCCAATGAATTTGGAGGGGAATTTTTTGCAAGTAACTTGATTTTTAAATGGCATTTTTGCCTTTTTAATGGCTCGGGATGGGTTATTTTTGCTATTTAATGTGTTTCAAGGGGATATATTGGCCATATTAATAGTTTTGGGGAAATATTCTAGAAATTTAATGGGTTTTTAGGGGGGCATCTTGTCCATTTCAATTGTTTTGGGTGGGATATTTTTACAATTTAATGGGTTTTAATCGTATTTTAGCCATATTAATGAATTTGGAAGCTAGTCTTTTGAGATTGAGTGAGATTTAGGGGGCCATCTTGTCCATTTCAATTGTTTTGGGTGGGATATTCTTACAATTTAATGGGTTTTAAGTCATATTTTAGCCATATTAATGAATTTGGAAGCGAGTCGTTTGAGATTGAGTGAGATTTAGAGGCCATTTGGCCGTTTCACTGGTTTTTTAAGGGTTTTTAAGCAATTGTTAATTGGTTTTTGGGGGTCATTTTAGAACTTTAAATGTTTTTTACGGGCATTTTGGCAATTTCAATTGTTTTAGCTAAGTAATTTTGCAAGTTAATGGGTATTTTGGGAGCATATTGGACATAGTAATGGTTTTTGAGGGGTATTTTTGCAATTTAATGAGTTTTTACTTGGGTTTTTTTTTTTTTTTTCCCCGAAATTTAATGGATTTTTCGGTGGCGATTTGGGGCTTCTACTGAATTTCGAGGGGTAATTTTGCAATTAACATGATTTTTAAATGGCATTTTTGCCATTTTAATGGTTTGGGAGGAGGTATTTTTTTCTATTTAACGTGTTTCTAGGGGACATATTGGCCTATTTAATAGTAATGGGTAAATAATCCAGCAATTTAATGGGTTTTTAGTGGGAAATGTTGTCCATTTCAATGGTTGTGGTGTAGTATTTTAGGTGTTTTGACGGGGCAACTTGGCCATTTCAACGAATTTTGCTTTGTACCTTTTAATTTATTTGATTTTAGGGGCAGGTTTGGTCATTTTAAGGGTTTTGGGGTTGGAATATCTGCGATTCAATGTGTTTTTAGGGGTGTTTTACCATTTTAACAAAATTGAGAGGGTATTGTTTTGCAATTTACTGGGTTTTTATGGGCCATTTTGGCCCTTTTAATGGTTTTGGAGGGATATTTTTTCAATTTAATGAGTTTTGGATAGGGTTTGGCTATTTTAATGAATTTGGTTACAGAGTGAATGGATTTTTCGAGGGAATTTTGGTGATTTAAATGGTTTTGGATGAGAATTTTAGTAATTTAAGGGTTTAAAGGGGGTAGTTTGCCCATTTTAATGACTTTGAAAGGGGTATTATTGCAAATTAATGGGTTTCAGGTGGCATTTTGGCACGCTTATAATGGTTTTGGAGGTGTAGTTTTTATATTTAATTGGTTTTGCAGGGCAGATTCTTGCATTCTAAAGGGTTTATTAGGTGGGGGCATCTTGTCCATTTCAATTGTTTTGGTGTGGATATTTTTTCAATTTAATGGGTATTAGGTCATATGTCGGGCATATTAATTAATTTGGATGCGAGTCTTTTGCAATTTTGTGGAGCTTAGAGGCCATTTGGCCATTACATTGGTTTTTTAGGGGTATTTAGGCAATTGTTAATTGGTATTTGGGGGGTCATTTTAGAATTTTAATTGTTTTTTACGTGCATCTTGGCTATTTCAATCATTTTAGCTAGGTAATTTTGCAATTTAATGGTATTCTGGGAGTATGTTGGACATATAAATCGTTTTGGAGGGGTATTTTTGCTATTTAATGTGTTTTTACCAGGGTTTTGGCAGACTTTATTTTAGTAATTCTTGATTTTTCAGATGCGTTTCGGGGATTCTAATGAATTTGGAGGCGTATTTTTTGCAATTAACTTGATTTTTAAATGGCATTTTGGCCTTTTTAATGGCGTGGGAGGGGTTACTTTTGCAATTTAATGTGTTTCAAGGGGACATATTGGCCATTTTAATAGTTTTGGGGAAATATTCCAGCAACTTAATGGGTTTTTAGGGGGCATTTTGTCCATTTCTATTGTTGTGGAGTAGTATTTTCGCAACTTAATGTGTTTTGACGGGGCAGTTTGGTCATTTCAATAAATTTTGCGAGGTACTTTTTAATTTATTGTGTTTTAAGGGGGGAGTTTGGTCATTTTGAAAGGTTTTGGGGTTGAAATTTTTGCGATTCAATGTGTTTATAGGGGTGTTTTACCATTTTAACAAAATTGAGAGGGTATATTTTTTTTTAATGCAATTTACTAGGTTTTTATGGGCCATTTTGGCCCTTTTTACGCTTTTGGAGGGATTTTTTGCAATTTAATGAGTTTTTGATTGGAATTAGGCAATTTTAATGAATTTGGTTATAGAGTGAAAGGATTTTTCATGGGAATTTTGGCGATTTTAATGGTTTTGGATGATAATTTTAGTAATTTAACATGTTTAGAGGGCGTAGTTCGTCCATTTTAATGACTTTGGAAGGGGTATTTTTGCAAATTAATGGGTTTTGAAGTGGAATTTTGACTCTTTTATTGTTTACGGAGGTGTATTTTGTATATTTAATTGGTTTTGGGAAGGGGGGGGGGGGGTTAGATTCTAGCTTTTTCATGGGCTTATTAGGGCGGCATCTTGTTTATTTCAATTGTTTTGGTGTGAATATTTTTCCAATTTAGTGGGTTTTTGGTCGTATTTTGGCTATATTAATGAATTTGGAAGCTAGTCTTTTGCAATTTAGTGGGTTTAAAGGCCATTTGGCTGTTACATTGGTTTTTTAGGGGTAATTAAGCAGTTGATAATTGTTTTTTAAGGGTCATTTTAAAATTTTAATTGGTTTTTTACGGGCATTTTAGCAATTTCAATCATTTTAGCTGGGTAATTTTACAATTTAATGCGTTTTTACTGGGGTTTTGGCAATTTTTTTAAGTAATTATGGATTTTTTGGTGGCGTTTCGGGGATTCTAATGAATTTGGAAGGGTACTTTTGAAATTTGCTTTATTTATAAATGGCATTTTTGCCATTTTAATGGCTTGGGAAGGGTTATTTTTGCTATATAATGAGTTTCAAGGGGACACATTGGCAATTTTAATAGTTTTAGGGAAATATTCCAGCAATTTAATTGGTTTTTAGGGGGGGCATGTACATTTATATGGTTGTGGAGGAGTATTTTTGCAACTTAATAAGTTTTGACGCAGCAGCTTGGCTATTTCAATGGATTTTGCATTGTCCTTTTTAATTTAATGTGATTTTAGGGGGAAGTTTGGTCATTTTAAGTATATACTATATAGTATCTACACACTGCTTACCCCATCCTACATTTCTTCGGAATAGAAAAAATCCACGCAAGAAAGGAGGGATCAATGATCAAGTGGAATGAGAAATTTTTGTCATCCCACATGTTTGAGCAATAAAAAATAAAAAATAAAAAAAAGCTTTGGAAGCCACACTGTTCCAGTTTCTCTCTCTCTCTCTCTTTCTTTTTTTTTTTTTTTTTTTTTTTTTTTTTTTTGAGATAAAAGGTAGGTAGAGGGGGCCTATTTTAATGGCTTTCTAAAGTCCAGTTTGTGTGGCTGTTTGGGCCGAGAGTTGCCTTAAATAGCAAGTGGGCATCACCAAAATTGTCCTGTCCAACTTCCTATTCTTGGGCCAGGGTCACTACCCATCTAGTTGCTCAAGCTTCTCCTGCTTGTTTGGCCCTGATAATTGAGATCCACTATCTTCATTTTTTTTGGTAAACCATGATATAATATTAAACTAAGAATTAACAAGTCTATTACAAAACATGCTAGCTTTGTCAAAAGCTAACAAATTTTCCACCACAGGCGGTGAGTTACAAAAAACCACAAAATGAGAGCTGGATTGTGCTCCAAGCTTGGCCAAAGCATCCACACATTGATTAGCTTCACGGTAGACATAAAGCACGCGTTTGTTTGAGATTTGCTTCAAGAGGCTCCTGCAGTCAGAGAGTAAAGGTTCCATCATGATATTTTCGGCTTCATTGTTCATAAGCAAAACAATGCTCAACGCGTCTAGCTCTATGATAAGGTAGCTCACACCCATCTCCCTAGCTATATTTGATCCATCCCTTGACGCCCACAGTTCAGCCATGAAGCTGTTGGTGTGCCCAATCCCTCTAACATATCCCTTCACCCAATTACCTTCATGATCATGAAATAAGCCTCCTCCACCTGCCTTGCCGGGATTATTTATAGTTGAACCATCAGAGTTCAGCTTCTGCCAACCCCACGGTGGCTTCTCCCATCCCATAGGAATGATAGTTTTGGCCAGCTTACTCCTAGCTTCCAACCCAATAGCAAAAAATTCAGTGCTATTCCTCAAACATTTTTTCCAACACTGATTATCTACAGTTCCTGTTGTAAAAACAAAATTATTTCTATGCAGCCACAGTTGCCAAGGCCCCAAAGGAAAGGTAATCCTCCAAGGTATGCCTTTCACAGAGGCATTCATAGGGTCCCTGCAATTAGTTTCCAACCATTCTTTAGAAGGGAGGCCAAATGAGTTCCTAGTGTAGATAGGAGCTTGTAGTTGCTGCCAAAAATTGTGGGCAAAGTCACAGCCCTTGAAAAGGTGCTCAATAGATTCATTCTCCCTGTTACAAATCTTACACACCGGATCAAGAATTAAACCCCTTGAACCTAACACTTCAGCCGTGGGTAGACTACCATGTAGACAAAGCCATAGGAAGAACTGAACCTTAGGAGGAGTTTTAGTCTTCCAAACCCAATTGAATGATATAGTATTTAGGTTCAAGGGGTTTAATCCCCTAGCAATGAGATAGGCTGATTTGAGGGAAAAAAAAGCCATTCTTTGAGAATGCCCACATGAGCTCATCAACTAAGTGGGGGTCAAAAGAGAAGGGAGTGGCCAGAATAGTATTGAGAATACTTTCAGGAAGATCAAATGAGATGCTAGATGGAATCCAAGTATTGTTCTCATCAAAACATTGCTTAACTGTAAGTTCAGCCTCCCCCCTAGAAAGAGGTCCTTCAATGAGCTCTCTTAACCTCCCTTTAGGAAGCCAAAAGTCCATCCACATATTAACTAGTTCACCATTTTTCACTGTCCATCTCAAACCTTTCACATAAATTGGTCCCCCCTTTTTGCAGGCTGCCCAAATCTGAGAGCAAGGCAGCTTCCTTCCCCCTTCAGTCATCCTGTTGGGACACAAATATTTAGCTTGTAGCATTCTTGCCCATGGCATCCCTTCCTCATGAGCAAGTCTCCAACATAACTTAGCTAGCATAGCTTGGTTTCTATACTTCATAGAACATAACCCCAATCCACCAAGCTCTTTAGGCAAAGTAATGGTACTCCACTTAACCATGTGCATCCTCCTCTTCTCCTCAGTTGATCCCCAAATGAAGTCCCTTGTCATCTTATCAATAGAATCACAAACTTTAATAGGAATGCTATGGCATTGCATGTAATAATCTGCAATAGGAGACACCGCAGATTTAACAAGCACAAGTCTACCTGCTCTTGACAAAAGCTTAGTTTTTTAACCAGCAAGCTTGCTTTGGACTTTATCCAAAATAAAATTGAAAGCACTATCCACTCTGCCTTTGTGGATAATGGGGAAACCTAAATATCTTCCAAGATTATTGGTAGCCATAATACCCAGCCTTCTACATTCTCCTCTTTTCCTTCTAGCAGTGACATTTGGTGAGAAAAACACTCTAGATTTCTCATAGTTAATCTTCTGCCCAGCCATGCTGCAAAAACTATCAAAAACTTCAAGAATGGCTTCACAATTCTTTGCATTAGCTTTAGCAAATAGCATTATATCATTTGCAAAGAAAACATGGGAAAAGCTAGGCCCTCTCCTAGAAGCTTTTATCATGTCCCATCTTTTTTCCTCACACATCTTAGTTATCTGAGCCCCAAGAAATTCCATGCATAGAATGAACAAATAAGGTGATATGGGATTACCTTGTCTGATCCCTTTAGAAGGGTAGAAGGCAGGGAGTTTGCTTCCATTGAAAAGAAGAGATTTTGAGGTAGATGAGACACAGCTAAGGATAAGTTGAATAATATTATTCGGGAATCCAAAGTGTGTAAGCACCAACCTAATGAAGCTCCACTCTAACCGGTCATATGCTTTCTCCAAGTCTATCTTTATCACCATATACCCCTCTTTGCCTTTACTCTTCCCAATTGAATGAACCAATTCTTGGGCAATGATCACATTATCTGACCCTCTTCTTCCTTCAAGAAAAGCAACTTGCATGGGAGAGATAAGGTTGGGAAGCAAGGGTCTAATTCTCTGAACAAGAATTTTTGAAACAATTTTATAAACTGTGTTACATAAGCTTATTGGCCTATATTGACTCACTTTCTCCGAGCCCAATTGCTTGGGAATTAGAGCAACTAAAGTTTGATTAAGATAATCAGGCACCCTCTGATTTGCAAAAATACTTTTAACTTCACTTTTCACTGAATTTCCAACCACAAGCCAAAACCTCTGGAAGAAGCTTGCATGAATACCATCACTACCAGGGGCTTTATAAGGCTTCATGGATTTAAGGGCTTCCCATATCTCTTTATCAGATGGCATTGAAGCCAAGGAGTTAGCATCAGCGTCACTTAATCTCAAACACCAATTCGTATCCCAGTTCTGAACCAGAGGGCAAGCAACCTGATTAGTTTGATAAAGCTTTTCAAAATATTTAATAAATATCTCTTTAACTTCCTCCACATTGTGATTCCAAACTCCCTCATCATTCAAGATGCTGGTAATTCTATTCTTACTCCTTCTAGTAATGGTAGACGTGAAAATAAGCTGTATTTCTTTCCCTAAAAATGGTCCAATTGACCCTAGACTTAATTCCCTAGAGTTCCTCCTCAATCTGGAGAATCACATTATACTCTTCAAAAAGCTGATCTTGTAGATTAATAAGAAAGTTATTAGGGTTATTGGCAAGGGCTTTCTGAGTACCAAGCAGCCTAGCCATAATCTGCCTTTTCCTCACAAAAATATTCCCAAAAACTTCTTTATTCCAAGTTTGGGCCTTCTGAGTGAATCTAGTAACAGCACCAGGTAAATCTTCTTCTCTCCCTTCCCATGAATCCCTAACAATGGCAGGGAAATCCTTGTGACTAAGCCACATGGGTTGGAACCTAAAAGGTTTGTTAGAATTTGCCACAAGATTAGGATATAAATTTAACAGGAGAAGGCAGTGGTCCGAGTTCACTCTAGCCAAGTGAGTCACACTAGCCTTAAGAAAATAGGCTTTCCAACTAGGGTTGGCCCAACACCTATCAAGCCTGCATTGGATAAGGCCCCCTAATTCTCTCTTATTAGTCCAGGTAAATTTAGGCCCTGAAAAGCCCAAGTCCATCATTTGGTACTCATTAATACAGTCAAGAATGGCTCTCACTCTTCTTTGACAGGTAGGATTGCCCCCAAATTTTCCCCCTTCAGAGATAACCTCATTAAAATCTCCCATAAGAGCCCAAGGAAGATCGTGTAAATTAGATATCAATTTAAGGTTTTCCCAAAGCATGCATCTCTCAGCAAACCTAGGACTAGCATAAATGGCACTAATAATCCAGCTTAGAGTTTGAGATCTTACCCTGATGATGGCATGAATCTCTTGCTCCGTTGTTGCCAGCACATCCACTTGCACCGAATCAGTCCTCCAGAGCAACCAGATACCCCCAGCAAAACCAATTGTATCTGTCACTTTCGCCCCATCAAAAGGTAATGTCTCAATCATCTCCAAAGCGCTTGCTCCATTCATCCTGGTTTCAGTAATAACAATGAGAATAGGACTGTTCCACTCCACTAAATCCATCACTGTTTTTCTGAATTGGGGTTTCATAGCACCCCTACAATTCTAAATTAATATATTCATGATCTTAAATGGGGTAATAGAGGAATCGAAGCACACCGCCGAAGAGGAGTCCTCAGTGTCTCTCAACCTCCATGCTGCCATCATCTCTAGCTTCCTCACCAATTTCTCGCGAAATAGAGTCACTGAATAGTTGAGAATCCCCATCATCTCTTGAGTTACTCTAATGAGGATGGTGCCATTAATCTCTGCCTCCGCGAACTGTATCATCTTCACCCTGTGCAAATTCCCCTTTATAGAGCATTCCACAGGTTTGTTCTGAAGCATCTTCTTCTCCGTAATCACCGGCTTCACCCATTCCTTTTCTGCCTCTGTTAGAAATTTTCCCAAGTTTCGCATCTCTGAAATTGTCTCTGATGAGCTTGAGTTTGCTATTGGAGGGGCATGCACCACTGGCCTGTCCGTTAGGAAATGCCACCATGGATTTGGCGTGATCTCCCAAGCTTTGTTCTTCAGGGGAAGATAACCCAGACCTCTGCTCTCCTCGGTTAACAGGAACATATTCTTCCACGCTAACATCAATTCTAGATTGAACCACCCCCATACCTCCGTTGGGTCCTGCCTGATCCATTGGATTGTTTGATCTCCAATCAGGATTATTTTGCCCTTGTAAAAAATTGCCTAGCTCTCTGTTTTCCCCATTGTTGCCGTTTCCTAATACTCTATTGTGAGCACCTTCAGCCTTTGTTATTAACCCCTCTTCTGAGTCACTTGTTTTATTTAAAAGCCATGGGCCTTGGCTTGGCCCATTAATTTTCGAAGGGCTTGCACTAGACCCAAAGACAAAAACGCTATCTTTCGTTAGGCCCACATTCTTCCTTTGGCTTCCAACGACACTTTTGGCCTTCTGGTTTTGGTTAGCACGAGTTCCACTTCGTTTGGAACTCTTTCCATTAGCTGATTTATCTTGATGGGACTTGTTAGACCTACTCTCTTCTCTAGGTGTCACAGCAAGCTGAAATTGTGGTGCCTTCCTTTTTCCCGCCACCCTTTCAAGCTCCATTGCTCTAGGTGAAGTCTTATCATACAAGGATTGAGAAGACTCATCAGATTGACTCAAGCTCACTTTGCTAGGCTTGTCACGTGCCTTACTCAGTGGCTTGCGTCTAGTCACAATCATCCACTCTCCAAAGTCATCATGACTTTTATCTGCTAGTTTCTCTGCCTCCTTAGGTATGGCTTCCATGCTCTGTTCAACTTGTACATCACTGGTGGGTTCACGGACTGTGAATGGGCACTCCTCTTTTTTGTGTCCAATTCGACCACATTCAAAGCACAATGACTCCACCCCTTCATATTGAATAATTTGTTTCAGCTTGCCCAAGAAGATGCTTCGGACAAGGGGTTTATCAAGGTTAACTTGAATACACATGTGTGCAAAACGTCCTCTGGCTCCATTAGCAGTGTGTGAATCAATATGGAGCACTGGACCAATAGCTCTACCAATTTTAAGTAAAGCATTATGCTCATAAAACTCAATTGGTAATTCAGGAAATCTAACCCACATAGCAACTGAAGAAAAAGTTGCTATGGATGCTTTGAATTCTAGTTCCCATTGCCTAATGGCTAAGAAATTTTGTCCTATGAACCATGGACCTCCCTTAAGTATGTTATCAACATCCTCTCTGAGCTCAAACTTAGTAAGGAAAAAATCAATCCCCAAGTCAATGCAATCCATACCTCCTTTCAAGTTCCACATACTCCTAAGCTTCGAAACCAGGAATGAGTAAGCTATCTTTCTCCCAAAATGTTTGATTATGAGAGTTTGGTACCATGGTGCTCGCATGCGAGTTTTTTCTTCTTTGGAAAAGCACACTTTGATGTTATCAACTTAAGCATCCTCATCTTCTTGATTTGATTCAACATCTTCCTGCATAGCACTATCAAAACGAAAGGCTTTTTCAAAGGCTCCAGGGATAGAACCCACAAGTTTGTCTCTGTAACTTCCCATCCTTGCCATGTGATTTTCATTCCTATTCCCCGTATTTTGATGACTCTCCTTAAATTTCTTGGTACTGCGCGATAAAGTGTCTTCTTCCTCTTCAGAACGTTTCAGCCTTTCTCTCTCCATTCCTTTCATTTTCTTATATTTTGTTGCAAGCAATTCTATTTGACCTCAGATCCACTATCTACAAGGAAATAATAAAAAATAAAAATCACTGAAATAACCATTTTTACTTTTTTACATTCTTTTAGCCAATGATCAAAATTATATCATATACTATATAATAAAAGTTGGGTTTAGAAATCGTGGTAACGCCAAGTGGCTTCACCAAATTGTAAAAAAAATTTAATTTTTTAAATTTTAAGAAAAAATATATATAATTTTTATTCTCCTATAATTTATAAATTGATAAAAATCTTAATTTGATTACAATCCAAATTCTTCATCTAATCCTTATAGATAAAATTTAAGAAAAAATATATATAATTTTTATTCTCCTATAATTTCTAAGTTAATAAAAATCTTAATTTGATTATAATCCAAAATTTTCATCTAATCCTTATTAATAAAATTTTATCATCTAAATTTTAGAAATTTTAATTCTACTCTAATTAAAAGTATTATAAAAATTTCTAAATTTAAATCTAATCCCATCCCACGTTTTCATTGTTTTTACTTTTCTCAAGTTGCAACTTACATTTTATTTATTATTATTAAATTAATAAATTTTATTAGAACATCAAACTACAAAACTCTTGATTAAGGGATAAGATTTAACAAAAATTATAATCCTACAAGATGTAATCCATATCACAAAATTATAATCATACAAATCTGCCCACTCACACCACGAAAACAATGCAAGAGTATCTGTGCATAAGAGGAATTATGGATAGACTTACAATTCTTTAAAAACATTAGGTGTGAAGAGTTGGAGGCCTTCTTTCAATCAAACTTCTATACGATGTATCTAACACCTATATAATATAGGTGTGACTTTGAATGAAATAATAAAACTTTGTGGAAGGCCAAAATTTCACAAGAATGCCCATTCCATGAAAAGTAAAGAAGGCCCAATTCAAGCAGTAAGAAGAATCAACATTAAGGTCCTATTTATGTTCAGATTTCCAGCAAAAAGGTCATTAAAAAGTCCAGCAAAATTCAGTGAAAGAACTGGGCCGGGATACCCAGAGACTGCCAGAGGGTCGGGATACCCAGAGGCTGCCAGACACCCGAGATCCTCAGGTAATGCAGGACAACTACTGTAGGATTGAGACAATTCAAGAAAGGTACCACGAAATACAAGAAATGAAGAACAGAGATGTCCTTCTCAAGTACCCACTGGTGCAGAACATTCATGAACAAAGGAGCTGTATCACAAGGAACCAAGAATGAGAAAATCATACGTAGAAGCAACTGGAAGAGAACTTTCAACCCAGCAGTAAAAAATTCCAACTATTTGGGAATAATGACAACAAGGAAATAACACCGACAGCTAAGTCTGAAAAATGAGAAACCTTGAAAGAAGAGAGATTGAAGGCTAATTGCTGAGGACGCCCCGGAATGGAAAGTCAGCAAATGACTTTTAGAGAAACAGTATTAAAAGATGAAAACCATGAGAAAAAAGGGAAGAGACCAGCCCTTAAGAAAATGTCACAGCACGAGCTCTAAGGGGCAAAAGAGAGAAATCACTAGTACCTCAGAGCCCTAGAAAACACGCTATAAAAGGAAGAGAAAACCCATGTTGAAGGGGGAGGATTTTCAGTAGGAAGAATATCATAACAGAGTCATAAGAACTCTGTAAAATTTAAGAAAAACAGAGGAATGTCTCTCGGTATCCCAGAAACAGCCACTATAGCACATACTTGGATTTAAAAGGATTCAAACTTTGCAAGTCTTAGAGGCTTGAATAACCATCAAAGTCTGTAATTTTTGAGCTTATTTGAACCTTGTATCACGTTTTAGTGAGCACATTTGTAATCCACAATCAAGAAAAATAATGAAATATCTCATATTGATTTGAATATTGATTTGAGAATTTCTAATAATTACTTTGCATATTTCTTTACTGCTTCTTGCTGCTCAATACATATATATTCTTGCTTGTAAAGCTGAGTCCCTGCCCAAGCAAAGCCACTCAGACTTGAGTTCCAAATCCCACAAGTCTTGTGCAAAAGCATAAGTCTGTGAGAATTGGGGCCAGGATTCTCGTGGCTGAATCATTCTTATGAAATTCATTTACATATATGTATATGTATTAATATATATATATATATATCCTAATCTAAGAAACTAAGAATTATTTGAAGATATGTGCATTGTATAGTTATTCTTGTGTAGGACCTATAGAGGTAAAAGGAAAGGACAAAACTTCATTGCATAACAAGCATGGAGAAAGATTGTATAGTGCACAGAACCAGAGATTCTGGGTTCTTACAGGCCTAATACGCCCCGGGATCCCACGACAGTACGTCCCGGGATCCCACGACAGTACGCCTGGGGAGGAATCGCATTTTTGTCTTGAGGAGATTTATGTGACTTGCGCACAACTTGGTTCGTAATTAGCCCCCATTTAGCTGCGGTGAACCAAGCCCAGTCCACCAAACTACAACTATTTGGCCCAGGATCCTTGGGCCTGTGTGTTAAAGAAAAAAAGCACTCTCACATTTTGGCGACTTCACTGGGGACTGGGAAAAAGGAGAGGGAAAAAGTAGTCCCTTCGCAAGCATGGCTCCAAAGCTAGGAAACACCTAGAGGAAGGAAAGTTCCTCTTAGTGCATTCAACATCAAGATCCCAAAAGTGTGGGTTCCTCCAAAGAACGTTCTACCGAGAGACTCTATATGGAATTTTGGGGAATTTCCCAACACAAGATAAGTTTTATGCGTTATTATTTTCTCTGCTTTACAATTTGAACATAATAGATCATTGCCCTGCTTTTTAAAAGAAAAACAGGGGGTCATGTAGTAATATTTAAACAATTATAATATTGTCTCATTGCTTTAAAGAAAAATGGAGAAGTGAACAAATAAAATATATTGATGAAATGAAGATTGTATGAGCTACATAATAGAGAAATGGCCCCACATTTGGGGGCTAATGTATTCTTTCTTTTTTTAAAAAAAAAAATTCATGATATTATTTCATTTGTTTAAAAAGAAAAAGAAGAAAGAGAAGTTAACAAAATGGACAAGTTCCTTGGCTCCACCCATGGGTTTAGCAAAATGGAGTAGTTCCATGATCCCAGTAAAGCCTTGGAGATCCTTGATCCCAGCAAAGCCTAAGAAATTCTTAGTCCCAACAAATTTGAGGAGATCATTGACTCCAGGAAAGTAAAGCCTGGGAGATCCTTGATCCCAACAAATCTGAGGAGATCCTTGACTCCAGGAAAGTAAAGCCTGGGAGATTCTTGATCCCAACAAAGCTGAGGAGATCCTTTATTCTAGCAAGGCTGAGTACATTCTTAATTCCAGCAAAGTCTAAGAGATCCTTGACTCCAGGAAAGCAAAGCCTAGGAGATCCTTGATCCCAACAAAGCTGAGGAGATCCTTTATTCCAGCAAGGCTGAGTACATTCTTAATTCCAGCAAAGTCTAAGAGATCCTTGACTCCAGGAAAGCAAAGCCTGGGAGATCCTTGATTCCAGCAAAGCCTAAGAAATCCTTGGTCCCAACAAATCTGAGGAGATCCTTTATTCCAGCAAGGTTGAGTACATCTTTAATTCCAGCAAAGTCTAAGAGATCCTTGACTCCAGGAAAGCAAAGCCTGGGAGATCCTTGATCCCAACAAAGCTGAAGAGATCCTTGATCCCAACAAGGCTGAAGAGATCCTTGATCCCAACAAGGCTGAAGAGATCCTTAATCCCAACAAAGCTGAGGAGATCCTTTATTCCAGTAAGGCTGAGTACATCCTTAATTCCAGTAAAGTCTAAGAGATCCTTAACTCCAGGAAAGTAAAGCCTGGGAGATCCTTGATCCCAACAAAGTTGAGGAGATCCTTTATTCCAGTAAGACTGAGTACATTCTTAATTCCAACAAAGTCTAAGAGATTCTTGACTCCAGGAAAGTAAAGCCTGGGAGATCCTTGATCCCAGCAAAGCCTAAGAAATCCTTGGTTCCAACAAATCTGAGGAGATCCTTTATTCCAGTAAGGCTGAGCACATCCTTAATTCCAGCAAAGTCTAGGAGATCCTTGACTCCAGGAAAGCAAAGTTTGGGAGATCCTTGATCCCAACAAAGCTGAGGAGATCCTTGATCCTAACAAAGCTGAGGAGATCCTTTATTCCAGCAAGGCTGAGTACATCCTTAATTCCAGCAAAGTCTAAGAGATCCTTAACTCCAGGAAAGTAAAGCTTGGGAGATCCTTGATCCCAACAAAGTTGAGGAGATCCTTAATTCTAGCAAGGCTAAGTACACCCTCAATTTCAACAAAGCCTAAAAGATCGTTAGTTCCAGCAATGACGAAGTATTTCCACGAATCCAGCAAAGTAAAATGGTTGTGAAAAAAAAAAAATGGAGGCATCCGGAAAATGGATAGAACTTCCATAATAGTATCAAGAGAAGGTGGATCAAGCATGATTCAACAATCGCCTCATGTCTTGGGGGCTAAAGCCTATTATGCAGTGGACCTTAAATATATTTTGAAGAAAATCAATAGAAACACTATATTGCAAGTCAGTAGCAAAATCAACATTATTGAAAGCTCAACAACTATACAATACATCTATCATTTCTTACAGCTCAATAATTGGGCTCACCTATGGAAATAACAAGATTTGGAGGAGATACAGAGACTATTGGAAGACACCTACAACTAGCTCTAAAGGCCAACCATGACATCACAACTATTGCCTAATCCTCTCAATGTATCACTAGTATGTGAAAGAGGGATTGAATGGGAAGCCCATAAAAGTCACTGCCAATCTTAGTCATTTCATCCAGCACAAAGTAAACTTTGTGGAAAATATACTTTATGATGAATCGGCTCCAGCTGAAGAATATCTCATTGTTAGGATCCCGGGGAGCTCTCATATTTGGGATCCCGGGGGTTCCTATCGCAGAAGAAGAAGAAACCTGGAGGGAAAGCAGAATATTGCTTATGAAGGCATGCGGGACCTGAATGTAGCCTACAAGAGGATCTCGGACCACCATCTTACATGATAGCCCAGGAAGAGATCCTGGAGGAACCTGGGGATATGATGAGTCAGAATTTCCCATCTCCAGGATCCCGAGGGGTGCCCATCCTAGAAGAAGGAAGCAATGCCCATGGTTTGAGGGATCCCTTGGACAGAAAAAGAAAGAAGGAGGAAGGCTAATATACTGTTTACGAAGATCCTGGAGAAACTTACAGATATGAAAAGAAAGACATAAATCCTACCAAAGGAAAAACTAGAAAATGTGAACTTGGGGGCTGACGCAAGGAACCCAAAGCCCATCCTAATCAGCAGTTAGTATAGGAAAAGAGCAACTGGTGGAGCTATTGAAAAAATATGAAGATTTATTGGCGTAAACTCCTTCAAATTAAATAAGGCACATCCAAAGGATAAATTTCCTTTGCCTAACATCGATCTCCTCATAGATCCAACTAAGGCAACAACAATATCAACCATGAAGAGGCATACCACGATCAGGGAACTCAAGAGCTTCTTAGAAAGAGTTTCTTACATTAGGAAGTTCACACCAAGACCAACCTTGGTCATTAGTGGATTATCCAAACTGTTGAAAAAGGAGAATGTTTTTATATGGGGAGTTGAGCAACCAAATGTCTTTCATAAAATTTCAACAGATCATGAGTCATTTGCCTACTATATGGGTACTAGTCCATGGCAAAATCACTATTGTTATACCTGAGATTTTGATCCCAAGCATACAAGGCATTGAAGGACACTGAAATGAGGTATCCCAACATAGAAAGGGCATGTATGGCAGTCATGCATCTCAACAACTGAATCATTACTTTTCATCCCACCAAATTCTATTGGTGACAAGCTCTCATCCAATAAAAGCCCTCCTCAATCAACTCCTGCAATCTTGAAGAGTAGCCCGGTGGTTAATATTAATTTCCCAATACAACATAGGTCTGAAGGATCCCCAGAGCTATCAAGAGCTAAGCTGTAACAAACTCACTGGCCCAGTTCCTCGAAGATGAGAAATACCTATTAAATGAGAAGATCTCTGAAAAAGTAGTAGCGGCAGAGATCCTTGTAAAGAAACAGACTATGAGGTTTGTGAAGACAGCCTTCAACGAGCATGCCTAGAGGAAGCCATCCTCTTCCAGGATCCCCGTAAGAAGATCCCCCACTTGAAGAAAACACCATGACAGAATCATTTTGGTGGAGCTCCTGGCCATCAGTCCACCAGTGAGAGCAACCTTAGATGACTCATAAAAGAAGATTATTTCCATAAAGGATTTGTTCACAACTAAGAGAGGATATTTTAGAAGATCTTCGGAGAAGAAAACAAATCCTCAATCCTTTAAAGAAAAGAAAAGAAATCAGTTCAGTGAGCCCACTTGAAAACGAGGGGCTATGAAGGAACTTTTTCTGAAGATCGAAAAATTCAATGGTCATGAACAAATTTTCCAAGTGGCATGGCCTAGGACTTGGGAAAAGGCAAATTTTCCATGTACCTAGCCCAGAACTTGAGCAGAACAGAATTTTTTCCAAATAGCATGGCCTAGGACTTGGGAAAAGGCAAATTTTCCATGTACCTAGCCCAGAACTTGAGCAAAATAGAAATTTTCCAAGTGGCATGGCCTAGGACTTGGGAAAAGGCAAATTTTCCATGTACCTAGCCCAGGACTTGAGCAAAATAGAAATTTTCCAAGTGGCATGGCCTAGGACTTGGGAAAAGGAAAATTTTCCATGTACCTAGCCCAGGACTTGAGCAAAACAGAATTTTTCCAAGTGGCATGGCCTAGGACTTGGGAAAGGAAAAATTTTCCATGTACCTAGCCTAGGACTTGACCAAAACAGATTTTTCCAAGCAACATGGCCTAGGACTTGGTAATAGCAAATTTTCCATGTACCTGGCCCAAGACTTGGCCTAGAACAATTTTTCTAAATACATGGCCCATAAATTGGCCGAGAGCAAAAGTTTCCAAGTACGACCAAGAAAATGGTCAAAAGCAAAAGTTTATGGGTACAAGCTGTAGCACATACCAGTGCAGATTGTAAGCATATCCCAGTCTTGGCTACAACTTGTAGCACATACTAGCACTGGGTACAAACTGTAGCACGTACCAGCAATAGGTACAAGCCATAGCAAGCATGTACTACAATGCATAGAATATCTTTGGCAAAGTTCATGGGGGATCCCTTCATTCAACCTATTTTGTAAAACAAACAAAATCTTGTTGATAAAGCTGTGCTATCTTATATTAAGATTTAATATGCATTCAACATGATTTTTGTATGCTACTTTCAAAAAAAAAAAAAAAAAGCATATCCTAGAATTGCTAGCAAAAAACGTTAGTGTTAGAAATATACTCTTAGTATCAAATGCGATACCAATATAATTTGGTTATACATATATATCTGCATATATTATTGATAGTTTGACAAAGTTGATTTATTGAATACCAATCTACAGCCTAATACTAATATGAAGGTGAATTCTAATCTTTCGCAACATGTTAGTACATCCCATGAAGGAAGTGTAGCAATTCCTTTGGAGTTTCCCTCAAAGAATTATTTGATTTACACATTGATTCTACAAACCAGAAAAGTGTCCAAAAACAATTTATTTTCTCGCGCGTGGGCTACAGGTAACCCATGAGCTCAGGGGGCTAATGTTGAAGGCCAAAATTTCACAAGAATGCCCATTCCATGAAAAGTAAAGAAGGCCCAATTCAAGCAGCAAGAAGAATCAACATTAAGGCCCTATTTATGTTCAGATTTTCAGCAAAAAGGTCATTAAAAAGGTCATTAAAAAGTCCAGCAAAATTCAGTGAAAGAACTAGGCCGGGATACCCAGAGGCTGCCAGAGGGCCGGGATACCCAGAGGCTGCCAGACACTCGGGATCCTCAGGTAATGCAGGACAGCTACTGTAGGATTGAGACAATTCAAGAAAGGTACTACGAAATACAAGAAATGAAGAACAGAGATGTCCTTCTCAAGTACCCACTGGTGCAGCAAAGAATTAGAAAGTATAAAGCAAACATTCATGAACAAAGGAGCTGTATCACAGGGAACCAAGAATGAGAAAATCATACGTAGAAGCAACTGGAAGAGAACTTTCAACCCAGCAGTAAAAGATTTCAACTATTTGGGAATAATGACAACAAGGAAATAACACCGACAGCTAAGTCTGAAAAATGAGAAACCTTGAAAGAAGAGAGATTGAAGGCTAATTGTTGAGGATGCCCCGGAATGGAAAGTCAGTAAATGACTTTTAGAGAAACAGTATTAAAAGATGAAAACCATGAGAAAAAAGGGAAGAGACCAGCCCTTAAGAAAATGTCACAACCCGAGCTCTAAGGGGCAAAAGAGAGAAATCACTAGTACCTCAGAGCCCTAGAAAACACGCTATAAAAGGAAGAGAAAACCCATGTTGAAGGGGGAGGATTTTCAGTAGGAAGAATATCATAACAGAGTCATTAGAACTCTGTAAAATTTAAGAAAAATAGAGGAATGTCTCCCGGTATCCCAGAAACAGCCACTATAGCACATACTTGGATTCAAAAGGATTCAAACTTTGCAAGTCTTAGAGGCTTGAATAGCCATCAAAGTCTGTAATTTTTGAGCTTATTTGAACCTTGTATCACGTCTTAGTGAGCACATTTGTAATCCACAATCAAGAAAAATAATGAAATATCTCATATTGATTTGAGAATTTCTAACAATTACTTTGCATATTTTTTTACTGCTTCTTGCTGCTCAATACATATATATTCTTGCTTGAAAAGCTGAATCCCTGCCCAAGCAAAGCCACTCAGACTTGAGTTCCAAATCCCACAAGTCTTGTGCAAAAGCATAAGTCTGTGAGAATTGGGGCCAGGATCCTCGTGGCTGAATCATTCTTATGAAATTCATTTACATATATGTATATGTATTAATATATATATATATATATATCCTAATCTAAGAAACTAACAATTATTTGAAGATATGTGCATTGTATAGTTGTTCTTGTATAGGACCTATAGAGGTAAAAGGAAAGGACAAAACTTCATTGCATAACAAGCATGGAGAAAGATTGTATAGTGCATAGAACCAGAGATTCTGGGTTCTTACAGGCCTAATACGCCCCGGGATCCCACGACAGTACGTCTTGGGATCCCACGACAGTACGCCCGGGGAGGAATCGTATTTTTGCCTTGAGGAGATTTATGTGACTTGTGCACAATTTGGTTCGTAATCAGCCCCCATTTAGCTGTGGTGAACCAAGCCCAGTCCACCAAAACACAACTATTTGGCCCAGGATCCTTGGGCCTGTGTGCTAAAGAAAAAAGCACTCTCACAAACTTCAATCATGATGCTAGGTAAGTAATGAAAGCTTCAATGATGCTAATGGATGTGTGATTTTTATTTTCTTTTCAAGTAAGCTTTTTTTTTTTTTTAGTGGTTTTCATTTTATAATGAGACATATTTTTATATAAAATTTCTTTCTGCTTTCAATTTGATCTTTGCTTCGTTTTACATAGGATATACAAATGATTTTTTATTGATTTTACTCATTATACAAATTGTTGTTCACAATAAAAGCCTAAGAAGGATGCACTTTTAGCATGCAAGACCTCGCCAAAAGGTATTACTACTCAATTCTCATCTTATGTTATTATTAATGGAGGTGTTTTTAATTATCCATGAAAACTTATTGCCAAAGTTATAACTCTTAATAACATGCTTGCAGTTTCGAGTGATTCAATTTTTGGCTATGATCTTCAAATTTCAGGTAACATACTACAAGTATTGCAACCCTTCTCTATTTTTTCTTATGTCATTAGTGTTATTTCTATATAGATATAGAAGTGGGACACTATGAAGCTTTGGGTTAGAATACTTGGTGCACTTATCAATGGTTTTGCTTAAAGGGTTTGGATGCTTATTGTTCGTAGTTTGCTTCTTCATTTTGGTATTGGATGTGCCAATTAGGTAAATTAAACTTGATCTCTATCCTTGATTTTCATCATACAAAAATCACTTTGTTTTAGTTTCTAATATTTAGATTTGCATCTCTTAGTGCATTGCCATTTCTTTTTAGAAAATTTAGGTAGATTTATGCTAAACATAAAGGTATGGTGTTTCATAATAAACCCTAATAAAATAAAAATTCTAATCAATAACAACCAGAATTATTGTCATGTTGATTAGGTTTTGTGCATATAATAAATTTCATGTAGTTTGAAATACTGGCTTAACTTTCAAATTTGTTTATAAGAAGTTATTTCTATTTTGATATCTTCATTCTTCTTCTTTTTTAGGTATTTTAGTTTATTTCATGCAATTCATGCTTTGTGAATTAAGCCGCACGAGAGTATATATATATATATATATAGGGTTTAGGTATTTTTTTTATTCATTTTGCTCCTCATTTATTTTATTGATATTTATAAATATTTAATTTTGCAAAAACATTCGTAAAGGGTTCTATGAAGCCAAACATGTGGAGCATAAAGGCGAGATATTTTTCATTTTTAATTTTTTTTTTTAATATTGGATATGTCATATTGCATTTTTTTCCTCCATTTTTTGGGGTATATTTTACTTATTTGATCATTACAAGTTATGGGAATTTTTTTTCTAAATAACAATAAATATTAAAAAATTTAGTTTATTGTCACGTTTCAAAACAATGTTGAAAACTAGCATCTCGAGTGTCTAAAACTCGAGTTCCAAGATAAAAATCGAGTTTTTAAGTCTCGATTTGTAAGTGGATTAGTGTAAAGCGGAAAAAAATTAAGCTGAAAATCGAGTTTTAAAGACTCGACTTTTATAAATTGAATAAAAACGCCGCTATAGGTCTATAAAACGTCACTATAAGGGTTAAAAACACCACTTTAGGACTCCATAAATCTGTACTTAAGAAAAAAAAATTTCCAGGAAAACGCCGTTGTAGGGCTTTAAAACGTCACTGAAAGGCTTAAAAACGCCACTATAGGTGAAATTTTTTTCGCATAAAACTCGAGTCTTAAAGACTCGAGATCTATGTGGCCCTTTTCTAATATGGATCTCGAGTTTCTAAAACTCGAGATGCTACTTTCCTTTATTGTTTCAAACGTTGCCTAACTAACTATATACAATTTTTTTGCATTGCTGTTTTGCACATTACCTCCAAGTTATGGAGTCATGAAGTTTCTAAAAAAAAAGTTACGAAGTCATAAAGTGACTCAATTATATTTATAAATTAATGTGGTTTTATTCCTATGGTTCATTAATTATGATTTATTTACATATAAGTTTTTAATTAAACTGTGTATTGCATGGGTATAAATACTAGTATTTTATAATAATTAACGAGGGGCCAAAAAGGCATTAAAGAAACCAATTTGTTTTTTTTTTGCTGGAAAGTTGAACAGTCCAAAGCATTTTGGCTGGAAAGAGA
The DNA here is from genome assembly GCF_932294415.1 of Quercus robur. Taxonomy (NCBI): domain Eukaryota; kingdom Viridiplantae; phylum Streptophyta; class Magnoliopsida; order Fagales; family Fagaceae; genus Quercus; species Quercus robur. Next base: position 22,113,880 of record NC_065545.1, on the reverse strand, counting down.
GTCCAATCTCCAAAAGAATATGCTATTCTCTAGTATCTCTCCTATATTCTCGTTCTCTCAGAATATATACCAAGTGCTCAGCGATCGAACTTGGCCCCGAACAATTAAGTGTTAACAAGATCGTCAGTTTATTCGTGATAAAATTATGGTATACATAATATTAGCCTATAAAATATTATCTTTAATTTATAACCATAACCAGCCATGGAAACTAATTTCTTAACAAAGTTTCATCGTACTTAATGCATAAGACTCTATCTTCGACATAAAATTTGAATTTCATAAGTCAAACTGTAAATAGATTTACATTGCACCAAGCTTCAAATAAAAGCTTTTTTTGTTTGATCTGAATTAAGTAAAAGTTTGTTAACCAAGTTAAGCAATAGCTTGCGTTTCCTTCTCTACGAAGTCTAGAACATTTCGGTTTCTTCCACTTCTCAAAAGTAAACTCTCATCCGAAAATCAGAGTACACGTGTCACTCCCTCCTCCAATTGCCATATAAAAACCACACGTGTAGTCCCGACTCGTCACGAACTTTCTCTAACCCTCCAAAAAATTCGAAACGCCCATTTTTATTAACCAAACTCCCTTATTCAAACCCCCCAAAAAAAATCAAATTCCCTCACTTTCCTGAGAAAATCCTTACAAATCTAACTAAAATTCTTGTTTCTTGAGAAAAAAATAATAAAACATGTGGACCAGGCCATTTCAGAAGAGTGACGTGGAGGCCGGAGCGAGGCCTCTATACCCAATGATGCTTGAAAGCCCAGAGCTCCGGTGGGCCTTCATTCGCAAGATCTATTCGATCTTAACCGTCCAATTGTTAGTCACAATAGCCGTTGCCGCAACAGTCGTTTCTATCCCTCCGATCGCTCTCTTCTTCGTCAGCAGTGGGGCCGGCCTCGCTCTCTACATCGTACTCATCATCACTCCCTTCATCGGTATGTTTTACTGTTACTTTTTCAGTTATTCTGTTTTTCAATCTTTTCTTTGGAAGTACTTTTGATTTTTTACTATGATTTTTTTTTTTTTTTTGGTTGGTGTTAGTGTTATGTCCCTTGTTTTATTACCACCAGAAGCACCCGGTGAATTACGTATTACTTGGGGTTTTTACCGTCTCGCTTGCCTTTGCGGTTGGATTGACTTGTGCATTTACCAGTGGTAAGTAATTGGGAGTTTTTTTTTTTTTTTTTTTTGTGAATTGAATTTGAAACCCTAATTTTAAGTTTAGGATCTTCTTAATTTTGGTATTAGGGTGAAAGTTAAAGAATTGGAAATGATATAATTGTATGCAGTAATGTAGGGACTATTTTGAGTGGGGTTTATTGCATTCTTGATGCATGACACATATGGTGTTGAGTAATTTGGCGTCAGCACAATGTGTAAGATGTAATCGTTATTATATTAAAACATGAAATTATGATAGATGATCGAAACAATTAAGTAAATAATCAATTTTTTAAATTATTAAAAAAAATCTTTAAACTTTTGTTAATAGAATTTTAGTTGGAGTGGAGTGGCATTTTATATTTTTTGAAACATAGGGTAGTTGAGTTTTACGAGCTCTTGTTCAATCGGCATCTCCTCCTCTTATAAGTTCTAGGTCTAGGTGAAGGGTGAGGTCGCTAGTTCAAAACCTATTGGGTCGTTGGATGTGTGTATAACGTACCAATATTAATAATATGTTTTTTTAGAGTAAACTATATTAACAATTAATAAACTACTTGATATTTTGGTAGTAGAGTTTATTTAAAGTAAATTATCAAATATCTTGATAATGAGCAATATGGTGAATCCTATTATTTGACATGTAAGCACATACATGGGCCATTACAACCACAGATTTAATGATTCAATTTTTATTATGTGGTATGTAGTTCATGGCTCTAGAAGTATTATTCTAAAAAGGGTAATTAGTGGCAAAGCTTTTTTTTTTGGAAGAAAAAAAAAATCAATTTTAGGAACTCATTTGATCTGATTTAAAACCTTGCAGAAGCAGGAGCCTTTGTGCATTGGGTAAGACTTCTATTTAGTCCAATGCAAAGCTCTTAGAGCCTTTTAATTCCTGCTAAAAATTTAGCAGACTAGACTAGATGGAGACTAATGCTATCTCACCTCTTATCTCATTTCTTATCTCTTTAAATTATGGTTACGAAAACTGTATTGTTCCAATTGTCAAGTCATCAAACCATTGTGCTGAATTTGGCTTTGGCATTTTTGAATCATCAATGCTCAAATTGTTGAACTGTATTAAGTTTTGATTCGATGGGAAAGAAGTGCCATATTTGCAAAACCCTACTAAACAACAAAGAATTATTTGTTTGCTATAAAAATACAGCCTGATTATTATTCAACGAGCAATGACTCAATAGTTGAACTAATAAACCATTCTGCCTGTCCCTTAATTGTCTGATGCTCAGTACCCTTTTTATAATTATGTGTATTTATTTTTAATCATTTTTAACAATTATGCTTTGAATATAAATAAAATAGTAAGCACATATTGCTCGTGGTTTCTACCTAGCAAGACTGGTGTCTACTGTCTAGTTGATAGTTGATTTACATAATATTTAATTTGTCTAATCTTGTGAGATCTTTGATTTTTAACCACAAACAGGGAAGGTTATATTGGAATCCGTCATTCTAACAACTGTGGTCGTTGTGAGTCTCACTCTATACACATTCTGGGCAGCAAGGAGAGGCCATGATTTCAACTTCCTTGGACCCTTTTTGTTCGGTGCTGTGCTTGTTCTTATGGTCTTTGCAATGATTCAGGTATGTGGATTATCCGGCATTAGTTACCTGTATATTTAAGACACCATTTGCTATTTGTAAGTGGAAGTGAAAGTATTTGTTGCATTTGGTTTTGTGGGTTGATATTCATATATCTGGCTGCAGATTCTGTTTCCGCTGGGTAAGCTATCTGTGATGATCTACGGGTGCTTGGCATCGATCATATTCTGCGGGTACATTGTTTATGACACAGACAACTTGATCAAACGCTATTCCTATGATGAGTACATCTGGGCTGCTGTCTCCTTGTATTTGGATATCATCAACCTCTTTCTATCTTTGCTAACTATTTTCAGAGCTGCTGATAGCTGAAAAATTCATGTTTACTTGTATATGTTTTGGAATATCTCTGTATGGTAGAATGTCAAAATGTTGTAAACCACTCTACTCTGTAAGTTGGTAAATATTTAATCGAGTGGGATTTTGTTCAGTTGCATATCTGTTTCTTGTTTTCTGTTATTTGCCCATTTTGCTGATAATGGAAGCAATTTGAATCAGTTGTGTATTGCTATGTATGAATTGTGAATTTTTTTTTTTTTTTTTTTTGGGGAGAAATATGAATTGTGAATTTCGATTTCTAATAAAAAGTGAAAATTATGCCATCTGGGTTTATATTGACCTTGCTAGATAATTGTTCTATGTCGTGGACTAATGAACATTCTGTTTGCTTCCATTCTATGAGTGGTCATTTGGTGAAGGGTCTGACTGAACCTTGAAGTAAGAAGATTTTTCTCAATAAACTTGGGGAGACTTCCGTATAAGGTTTGCTTAACTTGGTTTCCATCTTCGCTGCAATCCGTTAAGTACCTTATCAAAACTTAGGGTGTGCAACACCTCTCTCTATATGCAACATTTCTGTCTGATGTGTGCTGGGTAACGTGTTAATCAACTGAAAGGATACCATACTTCCAAAAAAAAAAAAAAAAAGTTTCTCGGAAATTTAGATCCCGATTGATTTAAATTATCCGAATTGATTATTATTAAACAATACTTTACTAGTTATTATTATTATTCAATAGGTAGGGGAGAGGAGGATAAGGGCGGCCCCCCCCCCCCCCCCCATATTAGGGGCTCAAAGCACGTCGCTACTGATGCCAGGCATTGTTTAAAACTCTTTGTACACAAAACACTACTATCAAAAATTATCATCATAAATATTGTCCAGTAAGTATTTAAATCACTAAATTGATGAACAAGTTACTGATAAACTCGAAGATATTCATTACCATATCTTTGAATTCATTTTGCCTATATATAAACCAGCAACCTTCTATCCAGATAACAAATATTCATTCGTTACAAATTCTGAGAAAGTCTGTAGGATCATAGGATATCTTTTGACAGCTAAAAAACCAAGTACACCCACAATCCACTAAGGAATATCCATATAACTTGTTTATTATTTAGTCAAAAATATCCCTTTTTTTAACTTCAAGACCAGTTCGTTTAACCTATGTATCCTTTTTTAGCTTTTTTGAGATAACAAAAAGATCATCTAAATTAATTCATTGAGTGGATGGAATTGATAAAATCTGGTAGGATTTGTGTTAAAATAAGAGAATGGAAAATAATTATAAGTGGATCAAAACTTTTTAGTTTCTAGACTTGTACAACCACGCAAGAACTAACGTACTCCCAACTCTTAGGTGGGCTATATATCATATCATATTTTATTTTATTTTATATTATATATAATAAAAGTTGGGTTTAGACGCTGTGATTGTGCTAAGTGGTGACACCAAATTGTAGAAATTTTATTAAATTTTTAGATTTTTAAAGAACTAAAAAGGAATAGTATACTACCAGGACTCTAATTCATTCTTATCATTAAGTAAAATTAGATTAACATTATTTTTTTTATTTGTTAGAATATATTTCTTAAATTAAGGGATAACATTTTTCTTTTTGTTAAATTTGTCATCTTTGCAAGTTGTCTTTTATCATACTTAAATAAATATTAATATTATAATATTAATATTGTAAATGACATTAATGGAGTGTTTGTATCCTAATACTAGCTAGGAGGAGAAGTCTGCCACGAAATTGCCATTGTCTTTATCAGCTTTACAAAACAAAAAAAAAATGTACCTAGGATGTTTTATCCAACGGAGTCCTTAGTTGTTTGGTCCTTTATTTTAGTTTGAGTCCATGATTTTAGGATCTATTTTTTTTTTTTTTTTCCCTTGAAAAGCATCTGATTGTTGTCAGCTGATAAGTAATAGTTGATTTTAGCTTTTGTACGTTACTAGCATATAAAGCAGGTCAGGTTGTTAAGAATTATGAATTATTATCATCCCAGATAAACTTAAGGGGGAATGATAATTTAATTATACTCTGAAAACATAACATTATTTATGTTTTATTGGTCAATCATTAATGAATCCAAGTGTTTGAATTCAATTAAAACAACAAAATGTACGACACTTAAGGTGATGTAATGTATATAAGTCTCAGATTACCTCAGATCAATCCATCTATCTTCTAGTCTATATATACCTCAGGTCAATCATTATATATTCTCTCTCTCTCTCTCCACTTCAATTGGTCTCCCTCCATCTTGCTGTCCACACTGTTATCGGTATTTTTTATCCAAGCGTATGCAATCTTTTTTTTTTTTTTTTTTTTAATCCAACATATGCAATCTTTTGCAAGGACAAGCTGAGCACTTTCATTCTAATGCTTGCTCTGTTGCCTACGTTTGCTTCCCTCGCTTATGTCTTTTGTGTGAATCTATAAAGCAAGCAAAGTTGATGACGAGAAGCACTTGAATGCTTTCCCTGCAGTTGTGGCGGTATTTTTTTTTATCTAGATTATGATTGAATTTGTTTTGATTTAGGCTTTGGTTTGGGCATGTGATTTTTTGAAAGAACTGTTTTCTCTTTTTTTTTCTTCTGTATTTTTCTTTATAGAACAGTCAAATAAATAGTACTGAGACTAACGTAATGTTCTTCCCTTTGATTTTTGAATTTGATTGCTATTGTCAATTTTTCATATACTTATTGATATATTTTGGTAGTAAGTGTTCGATATCCTTGATCTCTTATGAAACTTTTCGTGAAGCAATTAGGATAACTATTCCATCTAAGGAATATGGTAAGGCACCTTTTAGAATTGTAGGTTCATGCAATGGCATCTTGTGTCTAAATGTTACAGAAATTGGAGACAAATTTTTTATTTAATCCTGCCACTAGTGAATTCAAGGAGCTCCCAAAACCTGATTATCCAGTACATGAACTTAAGGAAGATAAAGTAATCTGTAATGGGTCTTGGATTTGGTTATGAACGGGAAAGTAATGACTACAAGTTGGTCAGAATTTCTTTTTCTAAAAAGTTAGGAAAATCAATTTTATTCTGGAGTTGATGTGTATTCATTGAGGGCTAATTCTTGGAGAAGAAAGAATAGGCTTGTGCTTGGAACTGTTGTGGTGAATTCTTTTTCCAAGGTATTCATATCATTTGATATACGAAGTGAAGTGATTCAGTACATAAAGATACCTTATAAAATTGACATGGCTACAGAAGAATTGTGGCCTTTTGTTAGGAATGGATCACTTGCTGTTGTTATTAGATCAAAAACTACAGAGTATCGTTATACATTTAGCATATGGGTGATGACAGAATATGGGGTTAAGGAGTCTTGGAAGTTGGATCAAACAATAAACTGTTGGACCTCTATGTGTTGCAAAATTGGTGGAATGTGGCATGAATGAAGAACTCCTCTTTGCGACTCACACAACTCTGTACCTTTATGATCTACAACGGAAAAACCTCCTCATGATGAAATTATATACGCTGATGTTATTGGTGATAATTTTATACCCAACATTGAGGTGGTTAATCACATTGAGAGCCTAGTTACAATTGAAGGAACAAAAGTCCAGGTCAAAAGAGAGCGTAAAAAATCTTGGTTCGGGGAGGATTTTATTTACTTTCTAGGCCTTCCTATTTTGCTAGTTACTATATGTTTGCTCCCCTTAGTGTTCGAAAGGTATTCAACAAGTGCAAGCGAATAAAGAAGCTGGTGGCTGCCGCTTAATGTTCTCCTCTCTCTTTCTGACATTATGTTTTACGTGAAAGCTTTGTCATTCAAAAGAATGAATAATTTATTTGTTTCTGTTTTTTCTTTTGTTGCCTATTTCACCCATCTTATTCAAGGAAGAAAATAGAAAATATCTTTACTTTTTCTTTGTTCTTATGTATACTTTTCAACGGTGGGAGGAGATTCTTGATATACTGTGTAGTATTGGAAGTTGCAAGTTTATGCAGGACAATTGGCACTCAAACCAGATCGGTGTAAATTCTTCTAACTATTTGCTTCATGCAAAATCTTTGAATTGAATCCATACATATCCTATCATGTAGGAGAATTATTAGGAGTAATGCTTTTCTCCATTCACATAATAAAGTTTTATGTTGAATTTAATTAATGAGATTTATTAATAATAATTCTTCCTTTTATATGAACAAGTATTGTAGTGATAAATGCAATAAAATAAGATGGAGAGAGAAAGGAGCTCTGAAGAAAGCGACGCGCTGGAGAGAAGTACCAAGAAATTCAAAGACAACCATTGTGAAGGGGAGTACCAATCTGGAAACTCTGAATCAAATGCGAATGCATTTAGGAGTTATAAGGATAAGCTGGTGGGGGATATTCCAAGGGCGTATGAACAAGCATTTGGTTTTGATGCTTTCATGGAGGATGAAGCAGACTCGGACTGTGAGGAGTCTAGCCTATGTGATGGTATGGTCGTGATATCTCTGTCAAAAGAAGAAAAGGTCAGAATCCGTGAGCCTTGGGGGAATGCTATCATTGTCAAAACGCTTGGGTGGAAAGTGGGTTTTCTTTTCCTGTCAACCAAACTGCGGACTATGTGGATGCCTTCTGGTAGAATGGATATAATTGATTTAGGTAATGATTTTTTTCTTATCAAGTTTGAACTACAAACGGACCTAGAAGTGGTTTTGAAAGGGGGCCCTTGGTTTGTTGGTCAACAGTTTCTTGCCATTAGGAAAAATGGGAGCCGGAGTTTAAAGCGGAGGAAGCTTCTCTTTCCTCTGTGGCTGTTTGGATTAGGTTGCTTGGTTTACCCATTGAGTTCTACGAACCCACCATTCTCAAGAAAATTGGTCGGGCCATTGGACCTGTTCTGCGTATCGACTCCTATATAGCAAATGGTGTTAGAGGCCGTTTTGCTAGACTCTGTGTTCAGGTTAATATTGAACAACCTCTCATCAATACTGTTAAAATTGGTAAAATGGTTCAGCTTGTCCAGTATGAAGGGATCAACATGCTTTGCTTTGCTTGCGGCCGGTTAGGTCATCGTAAGGAAAACTGTCCTGCGTTGATTCGAAGCTCTGTTGAGACTACCAAGAACTCCTCTCCGCAGTCATCACCGAGGAACCAAAGCTCCTCTGTTTCGTTGGAGAGTGATCAGGCCGGTGATCTTTTGAAGGAACGTTCTATTCCCAGTGCTGTTATGACGTCGGAACATGTGGGAAAGGCGTATGGTGAGTGGATGGTTGTGTCGCGTAGGAAAAAACCCAACGGGAAGAATAACGCCCACTCAAATGGAACTAGAGTTGATGAGACTAGGGGGCAAGATGTGCCACCGCAATCAAGGGATCCCTAGGCAATCCCTCGAGATGTGGTCCCTGACAATAGAAAAGATATGAAGCGTAAGGCTTCTACGTCTAGTGCTGGGAAAGATAGACACAACGGAGGAAACAGCCAAGAAAAGCCAATATCTAGTCAAGGTCTTCTCAAGGGCAAAAAGGGGTTTTCCTATAAAGCAGCCAATACTTTATCTAAACCAAACCATAGGAAAACAGTAGTTGACCGTGTGAGTAACCGTAGTTTGGGTTGGGAACAAAACAATTGGCTTCCTAAGACCCCACTCAACACTAACACTATCTTCAACTTTGGTGCTGGATCCTCTGAGAATGACCTCTCAAGACTTCCTCTGGGTGAGACTTCTGAAAGGGAAAATAATCCCAATGGGGAAATCAACTATTGCAGGAATTCAAAGGGACCCAACGGAGATCATGGGGTGGTACAACACAGAGGAAATGGAGGCGTGGAAGAATATCTTCCCTTTAACGAAGGTCAGTGCACGGCTGGGTTACCTTCCGATGATGGACGAGGCATGGTTCACCACTCCGAACCCATATTGGCACTTCCTGACGGATTAGCCAAAGTTTCCTCCATTGATGTCCCAACCGCAAGGGAATCTATTTAAGCAACCCCTTTGCGAAAAATCTCTAAGTGCCCTGGAGAAAATATTCTTGGAACCAGTGATAACGCAAAGGAAAATTCTTCTGGAGAAACCCATCAAAATGGCCATCATGGGAAATTTGTTCAAGGTGAAGCTTCTGCAGTTCTCAGTCCCTTCAATAGCACTCACTCTTAATATTTGCAGTAGTCTGGGTTTGTTGGGTGTACTGAAGCATGCGGTGAATCTCTTCTCGGAAATTATTCGGGTGAAGAGAGAGTTGAAACAAACATGGAAGTTGAGGGAGATGAGTGAAGACCCTTCCCCGACTTATTTTGATGCTCGATCCAATCCAAATCCCATTATGAATATTTTAATTTGGAACTGCAGAGGGGCTATGAAGCCCAACTTTAAGATAGCTTTTGACTTTATTGAATGGCATTAACCAGCTATCTTTGTCATTACGGAAACCAGAATTGATGGGCCGAGAGCGAACTACATTATCAGGGGCTTGCCTTTTGATGGGGCTTACTCGATTGAAACTATTGGTTTTGCTGGGGGTATATAGCTTTTATGGTGTTCTGATCTTGTTGAAATGGACACCCTCTCTGCCACCGAACAGGAGATTCATGCCATTGTTCAGGTTAGATCCCTTTCTCATTCTTGGCTTCTTAGTGCTATTTATGGGAGCCCCCGGTTTCAGGAGCGTAGCTTGTTATGGAATAATTTAAAAACTCTTTCAGTTAGACATAATCTTCCGTGGGCGGTGATGGGGGACTTCAATGATGTTACCAAAGAAGAAGAAAAATCTGGGGGTAATGGGATCAATAGTAGAAGGGTTTTTGCTTATAATGAGTGTATGGATTTTTGCGATCTTATTGATTTAGGTTTTTCTAGTCCTAAATTCACCTGGTCAAACTGCTGAGATGTCTCTGATTTAATTCAACAAAGGCTTGACAGAGTTTGGGTTAATTCTGGTTGGAAGCTTTTATACCCTGAAGCCATTGTTTCTCACTTGGCCCGTATCAGTTCGGACCACTGTCCTCTTCTCTTATCATTGCAATCTAACCTTGGTCAAAGGGGTCTTCGCCCGTTTCGCTTTCAACCTATGTGGTTAAGTCATGATGGTTTTCCTGGTATTGTGAGGGAAGCCTGGGAAGGATACAGTCAAGATATCTGCCGTGCAGTTGAAAATTTTACTCTAAAGGCTAAGGTTTGGAATAAAGAAGTATTTGGAGATATTTTTTGGAGAAAAAGGAATTTGACTGCAAGACTCCTTGGTGCAGAGAAAGCCCTTGCAAATAACCTGTCGCAAAGATTGATTGATATTCATATATTTCTCTCTGGGGAAATGGAGAAGATTCTTGGCTTGGAAGAGGAGTTATGGGGGATGAAAGCTAGGATCAACTAGCTGATTCAGGGTGAGCGCAACACCACTTTTTTCCATATTACTGCCCTGAATAGAAGGAGCCGAAATCGCATTGCTGGCATCAATGATCCTAATGGAAATTGGATTGTAGATATTGATAGAGTTAAGGAGATTTTCCTTATGGGATTCAAAAAACTCTATTCTTCTGAACAGGTTTGGTGTGAGAGAACCTTATTGACTCCCCTTCCTTTTGAAAATTCCCTTTCGAACTCTGAGGCTCTTAACTTGTCCCTGCCGCCCTCAGATGCTGAAATCCTGTTTGCCCTCAATTCTATGAAGGATTTTAAAGCCCCTGGACCTGACGGTCTTCATGCTGGGTTTTTCCAGAGATCTTGGTTAGTTGTGGGGGCCTTTGTTAAATTAGAAGTGAAGAAAATTTTTCAGACTAAGAAAGTTCCCCCTTGGCTCAACAGAACTCTTATAGCCCTGATTCCAAAAAAACTGGGCCCTGAAACAATCAGTCACTTTAGACCCATTAGCCTCTGCAATACACTGTATAAAGTGGTGTCCAAAATTCTTGTCCTAAGAATGAAGCATCTCATGCCTAATCTAGTTTCCCCCTCATAAACTGCCTTTGTTGCGGGCAAAAGAGGTACAAATAACGTTATCGTGGCCCAAGAACTTCTATATGCAATGGAAAGGATGAAAGGGCGGACAGGCTACATGATAATCAAGATTGATCTTGAAAAGGCCTACGATCGTTTGGAATGGGGTTTTGTGAGAAACATGCTTTCTAGTCTTAATTTTCATATGGACACGGTGGAGTTGATATTGAGTTGTATTTCCACTACATCTGTTTCACTCCTTTTTAATGGAGAACAACTTGGAGAATTCCAGCCTTTGCGTGGGCTGCGGCAAGGGGATCCACTATCTCCCTACATATTTATCCTATGTATGGAATTTTTAAGTTCTTTGATTAATAAAAATTGTGATGATGGTGTTTGGGGCAGGGTCAAAGCCTCAAGGAACGGACCGGGGTTCTCGCATATATTTTTTGCAGACGATCTTTTTTTTTTTTGCCAAAGCTACTCAAGAAAATTGTGAAGCCATTTCAGAGGTTTTGGAGGAGTTTTGCTTGGTAATGGGCCTTAAAATCAACTGTGAGAAGTCGAAAGTTTTTTTCTCTCCAGTAGTGTCAGTTGAAGATAGGGCGGAGTTAACTCACCAGCTGGGTATCTGTGAGACAAACAATTTGGGTAACTATCTTGGGTTCCCCCTTAGACATAAAAGCATGAATAGAAATGAGTTCCACTTTGTTATTGACAAAGTTCAAGCCAAATTAGCTGGTTGGAAAACTAACTGTCTTTCCCCTGGTAGACTTGTTCTCCTCAAGGCTGCGGTCACCCCCATTGTTGAATACTACATGCAATGCTGCAAACTACCTGCTAGAGTTAGTGAGTGAGTTGATAAGCTCACCCGAGACTTCCTCTGGGGCTCAAACGATGAGAGACGGAGACTTCACATGGTGGGGTGGGATAAAGTGACCAATCCTACCTGTACTGGGGGACTTGGCTTATTCCAAGTCAAAGCTAGAAATGATGCCATTCTTGCAAAACTATGCTGGTGTATAGCTTCAAATCCGGATGAGGCCTGGTCCCAAATGCTTTGTAGAAAATATTTGACTCCAGCTAGATTGAGTGGAAGGGGTAGAAAGTATCTTGCTTCTCGTACTTGGAAGGCTTGTAAGGTAGGGGGAGTAATCTTTAATAAAGGCTTGAAATGGGCTATCTCCAATGGTGAAGGAGTGAATGTTTGGAACGATTTTTGGTTGCTGTCGGGTCTACCGAGATGTCAGATTCAAGGACCATTGGCGGAAGGGGAAGAAAATTGTACTGTGAAGGATTTTCTATCAGATGAGAAAAGCTTTTCTTTTGTTCTCCCTGAGCTGATTGTGCAGGAAATAAGAGGCATACCCCTCGCGCTAAATTCTGCCTGTGAAGACATTCTTATTTGGACATACTCAAAAGACGGTAATTTCTCCTTAAGCTCAGCTTACTTGCTTGCAAAAGGTTTAAACCCTCTGAATTTTGGTACTTCTAAACTATGGGCTTGGAGATCTAAAACCACACCTCGCATCAAATTTTTCTTGTGGCAGTGCTACCATGGCAGTATCCCTACTAAAGGTGTCCTAGGTTCACGGGGTTTTAATATTGACACTACCTGTGAACTGTGTGGTTGTAATTCTGAAACTATTATTCATCTATTACGTGATTGTGGTGTTGCGAGGAATGTTTGGACGAAATTGGGTATAAAAGATGCTGATAAGGAGTTTTATAATACTCCTCATGCTGAGTGGATGAGGAAGAATTGCGAATCATCTATCTCTTTTGCTCAATATCGGATTCCATGGAGTTTCATATTTCCACAAGCTGTCTGGATCATTTGGCTCCATCACAATAACTATGTTTTCAGGAATAAGAGAATTAATGAGTCTGTACATTTGCAGTGTATTAAGAAAGGTGTTTAGTTTTATGCTATTGTTCCCGGTACTTCAAACAAACCTCCCAGATCCCAAATTCAAGTCAAATGGACCAAACCTAATCTGGGTTGGGTGAAACTAAATACTGATGGGGCAATTGGTGGCGTCCCCGGTAAGGCTGGTGGGGGTGGAGTGCTACGTTGTAGTAGAGGAAATTGGATCGCTGGTTTTTCTAGAAATCTTGGTGCGGTGTCTAGCACTATGGCAGAGCTCTGGGCATTTAAGGATGGACTTTTACTAGCTAAACAACTTAATCTAGGGAATATTAACATTGAGCTGGATGCTGAATTTATTGTTCATTTACTTTCTAACCCAAACATTGTTAATCTGATGCTAGAACCTCTCCTAAATGATTGCAAGACCCTGATCAACTTGATGCCTAACTGCACTGTGACCCACATATTCCGAGAAGCTAACAGATGTGCAGATAATATGGCTAAAATGGGAGCTGATTTAGTTTCTGACTTCCAAATTTTGTATGAACCACCGCCTGTGGTGGATAATGCGCTAGCTTTTGACAAAGCTGAGCTATTTTGTAATAGACTGATTGTGTAATGTTAATTTCCTCCCGTTGTTTACCAAAAAAAAAAAAAGAACAAGTATTGTAGTTTTTTATTTTATTTTATTAGATGAGTATAATTATTTAAGGGTTGACTAGTATTACTAGTCACAGACTCACGCGATGCGTGGAAATAAATAATTATTTTGTATTGTAATATAATGTTTGGTTTTTTCTCTAAAATTTTTTGAAGATAATATTTTCTTCCTAAAAACTAAATAATTTCTATTCGATCCAATTAGGTCTACTTTGGTTCAATTTGGTCCACTTGGTCAATTTGGTCCCCCTTCAGTTCATTTTATACTAATTAGGCCTTAAATTGATTCTTTTTGTAGGTTTTCTTTTCAAATTTAGCTCAAAAATTCTTTTTTTTTTTCTTAATTTTTGGATCGAAAAGTATGAAATTTTATTATATTTAGAATAAACTCTAGTTTTGTATTAAAAAATACATTCAAAATACTAAAATAGACATTAGAAAATAAAAATATGAGCCCTAAAAATGCAATAAAAATGATAAAGATTCAAAAGTCTTATTCGGTCCACATTGGTTCTATTGATCTATTTTGTCCTTTTCGATCCAATTTGGTCCTATTCAGTCCATTCGGTCCTATTTAGTCCATTCTATGTACTAAAGTTATATTCAGTTCAATTTAGTCCATTTGGTCTTATTTAGCCCACTTCAGTCCACTCAGTCCACATTGGCCTTTTTGGGTCCTATTCTGTCCACATCGGTCCTATTCGGTCCACTTTGTCCTATTCGCTCAATTATGTCTACTTTGGTTCTATTTGGTCCTATTTGGTCCATATTGGTCATATTCAGTCCATTTTGTCTACTTTGATCCACTTCAGTCCTATTTGGGCCATTTGGACCACTTTGGTCCTATTCGGTTCATTTTGTCCACTTAGGTTCTATTCTGTTCACTTCGGTCCTATTCAGTCTACATTGATTCTATTCAGTCCAGTATGTCCACTTCAGTCCTATTCAATCCTCTTTGGTCCTATTCTATCGATTTGGTCCACTTTGGTCCAATTTGGTCTATTTGGATCACTTCAGTTCATTTTGGTCCACTTAGATCTATTTTTGTGCACTTACATAATGGGAAAAGACTTGTTTGAGTTGAAAGTACCTAATCTAAATCCAAATTTATTAAAAAAAATATATTGCTGCTACGCTTATGCGCTTGCACTTATTGTTGCTACGTCTTTGTTGGAAAAAGACTCGTAATATCTAACTTAAGTATAACATTTATTATTGTTACGTTTTTGTTAAGCCACATTAATGTAATATTTCAGTCCACTTTGATACGACTAAATTTAACTAAATTCTTTCTAAACATAAAGGCTATGAATATACAAATGTAATTTTAGGGCAATTATTCATTTATTTTAACATTTTTAATTTTAAATGAATTGCACGGAGTTGATTATATATTTAAGCAAAATAAATAAATAACTATACTATATATAAGAGAATTCCCCTCTTTGAATTAAACTTTTAAATGGTTCAAAAATAATCTTATTAATGAAGGGTAACTTCTTTTAGAAATAGAGTCATAAATGTCAAATAACAAATTTAATTTTGAATTCAAAAAGAGAACTTCTAAAATTTAGGATTTTTTTCCCTTCGCATTCATCTTTTTATTCCCTAAAATTTAGCTTTTTTTAATTTCTTTTTTATAATAGATGCAAATTATTAACCTTTACTCAAAAAAATAGAAGAGCCTCTAGACATGCACAACGCACGTGCTTAGAGACTAGTATACATATATGTGTATGTATAATTTTTATTTAAATAAATTATTCAAATTATTCATTCTTTTAAAAGAGATTATCATGATAATAAAAACTCATATCAAACTTATACTAAATATGTATACTTTATTCTCTAATTTTTATTGAAGAGAGAGAGAGACTATTTGTGATGGGGAACTAAAAAATATAACACCAAAACATATGAACCCAAATTACAAAACTTAGAGAATATCAAACTAAAAAAAATACAAAAACTTATAGAATATTTTAACAAAACTCTATTTTGGGTTCATACATTTTGGTGTTATATTTTTTAGTTCCTCATCGCAAGCACTCTCTCTCTCTCTAATAAAATTTAGAGAATAAATTATATGTATTTAATATAAGTTTGATATGAGTTTTGATTATCATTATAATCTCTTTTAAAAGAATGAATAATTTATTACAAAGTTAGTTTGAATAATTTGAATAATCTCTCTTTTAAGAGAATGAATTGTGGGGCTCGGCCCAAAAATGATGGGCTATTCCAAACTCAGGCCCGTCCGAGGAGCGTACTGTCCGAAGAGAAGCCTCATATGAAGCGTTACTCAACCCAATAGCGCCAAGGAAACCTGTCCGAGGAGTAACTCCTCCTCGGACATCACGAAGTCCAGACGAGGAACTTTCCCCAGCCATTTCAGCTCATCTTCCCAACATATAAAATGAATTAAATCCAAAATATCTCATGGAAGGCTACCACCACATTAATTGCGCCCCAACCACCCTCTTGGCCGCATTAATGAGGAAAAGACTCCTGAACAGTACCGCCTTGGCCTCTGCAACTCATAAAGGGTCTGATGAGGGCGTCTGATGGGACAGATGCTCAAGTGGATGCTTGGATGATTAACAGGTGTAAGGTTGAGATGAAAAGAAGAGAAATATATAATGTAGTGGAGTCCCTCAAAGAAGGGGACGGGAGAACTGTATCAGGAACAAAAAAAGAAATAAAATCAGACTTGAGAAAGGTCCATTCTGGTGTTTTTATTTTCTTTTTGCAAACAATATTGTCCATGCATTAGACCGAACAAGTTCACTGAGGCTAAGCTCTTTGACCCATCCTCTACAAATAATTATTGTGGGTTGCGCTTTGGGCCAGGGCCTAATCAACATAAGTTGGGCCAGGAAAATCGTGCGACTACAATTGGCGCCGTCTGTGGGAAGAGCTAAGGCATCAGCTAGCGCAACGGTCGAGCATGGAAGAACTAGATCCGCACCAGGAGGATCCTCACCAAGCTAACTCCCAATGGACACGACCCGCCGAGTCCCAGAGGCAAAATAACCCAACCAACCCAGGCGGCAGGGGGAATCGTGAGGGAAGTGTGCATACTATCCGGACGAGCCAGAGTCACACTCAGACAGGAAGTCACGTGTCTCAGAGGCGAAATAGTCACCAGGCCATGCAGCGAGAGATAGATGACTTAAAAAGGAAGTTACGACGTGTACAGCGAAGACGATCTCCCTCTGACTCAGGCGAGTCTTCTAATGCGGAGGACATGAGTTACAAACGAAGGTCAAGGACCCCCCTAAGTGAGACATTTTCTTACGAAAAGGAACCACGCCCAGTACGGAAGTATGAGAGCCCATCCAGCAAAGGTTTGGGGAGCGACGCCATGAAGAAGGCGTTGGATCAGGTCTCAAGGTCACCCTTCACGAGTAGAATCGAAGGGGCTAAGCTACCAAGACGCTTCAACCAACCGGTATTCGCCATCTATACCTGCAGAACAGACCCGGTAGAGCACGTGAGTCAGTTCAACCAAAAAATGGCGATCTATTCGCAAAACGAAGCCCTAATGTGCAAGATCTTCCCATCCAGCTTGGGATCGATGGCAATGAGGTGGTTCAACAGCCTGAAGACAAACTCCGTAGGCTCCTACAAGCAGCTCACTCAAGCTTTTTGCTCCCGTTTTATTACAAACACCAGAGTCCCTCGACCTCTCAGTTCGCTACTGTCCTTGTCCATGCATGAAGGAGAAACTCTGAAAGCATACTCGGATAGGTATTGGGAGGTGTATAACGATTTAGATGACAACCATGATAATGTTGCTATCAGCACGTTCAAAAGCGGCCTCCCCACCGGGCATGGCTTAAGGAAATCCCTCACCGGAAAACCAGTTACTGACGTCCAACAGCTAATGGATAGGATTGACAAGTACAAAAGAGTGGAGGAGGATCAGCTGCAAGGGAAGGGAAAGAAGAAGGTTGTCCCCCTTAAAGCAAATGATTTCAGGACGGAACGTCACAATCCTGGTCAGCCGAGGAGAGATTTTCCGCGACAGATGGCCGGGAAAGATGGCCGGGAAAGATGGCTGGAGACCCTGCCAGACGTAATCAGAACTTGTATTGCCACTATCATCAGGACCACGGGCATACTACTGAGGACTGCAGGAATCTGTGGAATCACCTGGATCAATTGGTCCGAGAAGGAAAGCTACGTCACCTGCTGCACCCATCGAGCGGCCATCCCGGCCAAGCAACACAAGAACCTCGAAGGGACATGTCTCTAAAACCCCCCACCGGGACGATACATGTCATCTTCGCTGCACCGGGAAGAACTGGGCCACCCATCCCCAGGGCATTAGCCGTGGATCGCCTTCCCTCCGAAGGCAGGCAAAGGGAGCCCAAAAAGTTAAAAAAGGGAAGCTCTTTGATACTGGGGTTCTCGGATGAGGATAAGAGAGGAACAATTCAATCTCACGATGACGCCTTGGTGGTCACCCTGCGGATTGGGGGTTTCGATGTGAAAAGGGTATTAGTAGACTCTGGAAGTGCGGTGGAGATAATGTACCCCGACCTATACAAGGGGTTGAATTTGAAGCCGGAAGATTTGACAGCTTATGACTCCCCCCTTCTCAGCTTCGAGGGGAAGCTTGTTACGCCAAAGGGGCAAATCCGACTGCCCGTACAGACTGGGGCGGAAGTGGTGGAGGTGAATTTTATTGTGGTCGACGCTTATTCACCCTACACCGCGATAGTTGCAAGGCTATGGATCCACAGCCTAGAGGCCGTGACCTCCACACTTCACCAAAAAGTAAAATACTCATCCAGAGGACGAGTGGAAGAGATCCGAGGAGATCAGGCCGTGGCCAGGAAGTGTGTGGTGGCCGCCATTTTACATCGGCCCTTGGACGAGTCCTCGGTCCCAAAAAGCTTATAGCAACCAGCCTCCTCGGCAAAGCAAGACGAGGGGCTGGCCGAGGAGATAAGGTGTGAAGGTTTAGATAAGGTTGCTGTCAGCGATGACCCGGAGAAGTTCTTTCAGGTCGGCTCTGAATTTCCCTCTCAAGAAAAGGAAGAACTGGTCAGATTTCTCAGAGAAGATTTCGACGTATTCGCTTGGGACGCC
The DNA here is from genome assembly GCF_932294415.1 of Quercus robur. NCBI lineage: Eukaryota > Viridiplantae > Streptophyta > Magnoliopsida > Fagales > Fagaceae > Quercus > Quercus robur. The sequence continues at coordinate 22,095,276 of NC_065545.1, read as the reverse complement.
TACGATGCCCCTGGAGTTGATCCCAGCCTCATCTGCCACCACCTGAACGTCAACCCCTCTTCCACTCCGAGGCAGTAGCCACCCCGATGCCCTTCAAAGGAACACGCTAGTGCCGTAAGAGACGAGGTGGCCAAGTTGAAAAGAGCAGGGGCTATCAAAGAGGTCTTTTATCCTGAATGGTTGGCGAACACAGTGCTGGTAAGGAAGAAGACGGGAAAGTGGAGGGTCTGCGTGGACTTCACGGACCTGAACAAGGCGTGCCCCAAGGACCCATTCCCTCTACCCAAAATCGATCGATTGGTGGATGCAACCGTGGGGCACCCTCGAATGAGCTTCCTGGACGCCTTCCAGGGCTATCATCAGATACCCCTTGCGCTAGAGGACCAAGAGAAAACGGCCTTCATGATGCCCATCGGAAATTATCATTATAAGGTGATGCCATTCGGGCTAAAGAACGCGGGCTCAACCTACCAAAGGATGATGACTCGGATGTTCGAGCCACAACTGGGCAAGATCATTGAAGTGTATATAGACGATATGGTTGTGAAGAGTAAAAGGGTGTCCGAGCACGTGAAAGACCTTGGAACAGTCTTCGCTATCTTAAGGGAGCACCGGTTGCGGCTGAACGCCTCCAAATGTTCATTCGGGGTCGGGTCTGGGAAGTTCCTAGGGTACATGGTCACCCATAGGGGAATAGAAGTAAGTCCCGACCAAATCAAAGCCATTAACAGTCTACAGACTCCTCGGAACCCGAAGGAGGTGCAGAAGCTCACTGGCATGATTGCGGCATTAAACCGGTGGAAAGAGTTTAAATGGTCGGAGGATTGCGTTCAGGCTTTCCAACAGCTTAAGGACTACCTGTCCCGACCACCCATCATGTCCAGTCCGGAGGCAGACGAGGTGCTGTTTGCCTACATCGCCGTAGCTCCCCACGCCGTAAGCCTGGTACTGATACGGGATGATAATGGGGTGCAGCGACCGGTGTACTATGTGAGCAAATCACTACATGAGGCCGAGGTGCGATACCTACCCTTAGAAAAGGCAATTCTGGCGATAGTGCATGCAACCCGGAAGCTTCCTCATTACTTTCAGGCGCATACGGTCATCGTTCTAACTCAGCTTCCCCTTCGAGCCGTGCTTCGAAGCGCTGACTACATAGGAAGGATCGCCATATGGAGTGCTCTTTTGGGGGCTTTTGATATTAAATATATGCCCAGACCCTCCGTCAAAGGACAGGTCCTCGCAGACTTGGTAGCGGAGTTTGCTGAGCCTTCTATAGAAACGATGACCGAGAAGAAAGACCTGGGTGGAAAATTGGTTGGCGCAGTTTCAGCCGGGGAGACCATGCATTGGAAGGTCTACGTGGATGGCGCGGCCAACCAGAGAGGATCAGGAGTTGGGATAGTGTTAATATCGCCGGACGGCGCTGTCATTGAAAAGTCATTAAGACTCGGATTCTCGGCTACGAACAATGAAGCCGAATACGAAGCCTTACTTCAAGGAATGGCAATGGTTCAAAGATTGGGTGGAAGAGTAATAGAAGCCTTCTCGGACTCCAGATTAGTGGTCGGACAAGTGATGGGAGAGCTAGAAGCTCGAGATACTAGGATGCAAGAGTATCTGGGACAAGTCAAACGGCTACAGGCGAGCTTTGAATCCTTCAGTCTGACGCACATCTCCAGGAGCGTAAACACTCATGCAGACTCGCTGGCCACTCTTGCCACGTTCTCGGCACGTAATTTGCCACGAATGATCCTAGTCGAAGATCTAGTCAAGGCCAGTCCCACCAGCGGAAACCCGACCCAAGTCCATCAGATTAGACAGAGTCCCAGTTGGATGGACCCCATAAGGAATTTCCTCCAAGACGATATCCTACCGGAAGAAAAACTAGAAGCCGAGAAGATACGTAGAAATGCTCCTCGTTTCTGGCTATCAGAGGACCGCAAACTCTATCGGCGCTCCTACTCTGGACCGTATTTGCTCTGCGTACATCCAGAAGAGTCCGAGTCTCTTCTTGAGGAATTGCATGAGGGAGCATGTGGAAGTCACACCGGAGGAAGATCGCTGGCGCACAGGGCACTCACCCAAGGATACTGGTGGCCGAACATGCAGAGACAGGCCCAGGAATACGCTAAGAAGTGCGATCAATGTCAAAGGTTTGCCCCGAATATCCACCAACCCGGAGGGGTTCTCAACCCACTCTTCAGTCCATGGCCGTTCGCGCAATGGGGTCTTGATATTGTCGGGCCTTTCCCCAAGGCTGCGGGGAACAAGCGATACATAATAGTCGGAACCGATTACTTCACTAAATGGGTGGAGGCTGAACCTTTGGCCAACATCAGGGACGTGGACGCCCATAAATTCATCTGGAAGAACATTATCACCCGCTTCGGAATTCCGAGAACACTCATTTCCGACAATGGTCTTCAATTTGACAGCAAGAATTTTAGGGAGTATTGCCGTGAGTTTGGGATCATTAATCGATATTCCACCCCCGCATACCCCCAAGGAAATGAGCAAGTCGAGGCCGTAAACAAGGTCATAGTGAACGGATTGAAGAAAAGACTGGATGAGTCAAAGGGGAGATGGGTAGAAGAACTACCGCACGTCTTATGGACCTATCGGACAACGCCGCGGCGTTCAACCGGTGAAACCCCCTTCTCAATGACTTATGGGGCTGAGGCTGTGCTTCCGATCGAGAACAATTTCCCCACGTTGAGGTCTAGCTCGTTTACCCCAAGCGATAACGATGAGTTGCTAGGAAGAAGTCTGGACCTAGCCGAGGAAAGAAGGGAAAAGGCCACGATTCACATGGCCTATTATCACCAGAAGCTAAGACAAGGGTATGATGCTAACGTCAAATTGCGGCCTCTGGGTCCAGGTGATCTCGTGATGAGGAAGATTCTTGGCAGCGCAAAGAACCCCTCTTGGGGCAAGTTGGGGCCCAATTGGGAGGGACCATACCGTGTCACATCCGTGGCCGGAATAGGCGCCTACTACCTAGAAGATTTGGATGAAAAAGCTGTACCTCGACCATGGAATGTAAATAACCTCAGGAGGTATTATTATTAATAAGAATGGCTTAGCATACGTTTTCTTCTATGACTATTTGCCGCTTGCCAGTCTACATTACAATTATTTATAAGTTTTAAACAGAACCTAAGTCCTGCATGGCTCCTCGGACCACAGACTTTTGGGGAAATTATTACTCATGACAGTTCATAGTTTTAAACAGAACCTAAGTCCTGCATGGCTCCTCGGACCACAGACTTTGGGGAAATTATTACTCATGACAATTCATAGTTTTAAGCAGAACCTAAGTCCTGCCTGGCTCCTCGGACCACAGACTTTTGGGGAGATTATTACTTGTGATAGATTGGGAGATTATTACTTAAAGGAAATCATTTTAATGCGTGCGCGCAGTTTAGTACCATCGCAATCGTCAAATGCGCAGCGCCAAAAACCCATTTTATTTTGACCGATTACCCATATCCACATCGATCGTAAATGTTTAAAGAAGAGTGCTACTAACGCACATCCGTAGTAGGCAAAACGAACATTTTATATTAATATTCCGAGTACATTAGAAAGAGAGGTCCTTACAAAAAAGGGAAAAGTAGGATAACTCTCATTTAAAAGAAAAATAAAATAAAATAAAAAATAAAAACTATTTACAGAGATTGAAAGCCTAAAAGGCTAAGCTTGAGCAGGAGGATCTTCTTTCTGCTCGGGCTGAGGAGGAGGAACCTCGATGGTAGAGTCTGCGGCGGGATCCTCCGCCATATCAGGCACAAGGACGGCATCAGGCACCGCCAGGTCCTGCTCCGAGGCAACTTGGGCGTCTTCCGGATTCGCACGGATCTCCTTAGGATAGAAGATGCTCTCGGGCAGTCTTAGTGCCGAATCCGCAGGAACTCCTGCAGCGTCGAGAGCATGAGCTCATGAAATGCCGCAGTACTCCCTACATACCTCGGGAATCTCCTCAGACAGCCTGGCCTCCGTCTCTTCAGCCCCGAGCTGGCGAGCAGCATTCTTCTCGGCCTCTGTAGCCTCTCGGATCAGCTGGGCCTCCTCCTTTACCTGCCTCAGCTCATCCTCTACTTTTTGCAGGGCAATCTTGAGATCCTACATTGCCTGCCTCTCGGTGATGAGGTTAAGCTGCGTCGTGTACAGCTCTTTGCGCTGGTCCTCCGCCTGGGTCTCAGCACTCTTTAAACCAGCCTCTGCACTTTTGCGCCGGTTCTCCGACACCTTTTAACTCGTCCGTGAGTTTAAGGTGCTCGTGCTTGAGGGACCCCAAGGCTTTCTCCATCTTTGCCCAAGCCTGGGTCTCAGCCTCAACCCGACTACGGCTATCGCGGCAAAACTCATCAGCCACGAACACCTGCTGGGTAATCTGCGAACGAAACAAAAGTGTTAAAGAAATCTAGCAGGGATAGGTAAATTAATAAAACAGTAAAAGGATTACTTACCAACGGGAGATCCCTTTTTAGGGATAGGAAGAGCTCGTGTTGAGAGAACCGCCTATAAGCCTCCATGTCTCGAGGAAGGAGTAGGGGTTGCTCTAAGGCGTCAGCCACGTACCCTGCTCGGCCTCGGTTATACTCTCGGACCGAAGCATTGGAAAGGATGGCCACCCCATCCAGTTCCAACTTGGGGTTCCATGCACGAGGGGCAGCGCGCACTTCAGCAACGTTCTCCTCATCCCGGCTCTCCGAGGAGTTACCCCTTCTGCTCCTTGGCGCCCGCGTGGTCTTTCGCTGCTTGGTCGGCTGGGCAACCACCTCACCTTCCTCAGTAGTGTCAACCGGCCTCTTCTTCTTCAGGTCCGGATTAACCTTAAGACCAGGGTCCGAGACGCCCAGAGGGACCACAGGGGGAAGGGTTTTGACCTGTGGAGGAGTTGGTCCCTTCGATGACTGACTCTTCGATGACTGAGCTTTCCCTCGGGAGGACATCAGCTCTTTTAGAGTCTTTCCCTTTCCTGCCATGGGCTCTATCTCTTCGTCTGAAGTATCGTCCGAGCAGATAACGATTGAGGGAATACCAACTGCGGAATGTTGGTCCTGCTCTGCTTCGGGATTAGAAAGCTCCACCAAGGGGTTTTGCTGAATTTCCTCCTCGAAGTAAAACTTATCTATCTCTTCCTCAAGGGAAAGACGAGATGATTCAGCCTCTTCTTCAACCAAAACAGCAGCGCCAGGCTCGTTTACCGGAGGTAGTTGCTCTGCTAAGTAGGGATTTCTGACACCTGGCAACACAACTGGTGGCAAATCGTGGTCAGCTAGGAATCCATCCTGGGACACGTCAATTCTAGCCAGCCTCGGACTGCCAGCCCTTATAGCGTGACCGACTGCCTGAAAAGCGCTGCTCAGAGGTTGGTAACCCAGAACCAGATGGGCCGCATGCAACTGTCCGTCCTGGGCGACGTAAATCTCCAACCTGAGAAGATAGTTTAGCGCTGGCACGTTCACAAGGCTTATCCGAGGAGTAACGTGACTTTTGTCTGCAAACAAACCAAGAAAAGTGAGGTTAGACCATGAAATTTTCCAATTACAAAGAAAGCAAGAAAAATAACCCCTCAACACTAAATCCTTTCCCCAAAAAGGATCAATCCTAAAAGCGCCGCACCTGGGTTTCCTGCCCGAGTTGGACAATGAATACCGTCGAACCACTCCCCAGAAGCAATGAGGAGGTCATTCTTCACGGTCTTATTGGAAACTGGAAGACAAGAGATCAACCTAACGTCCTCGTTCCGGGATTTAAGATAATACCCATCATCCCCGAGGCGGTGACATTCGTACAGATAAGCCACATCGTGCCAAGTAAGGCCTAGATTCATCCGCTCGTTTAAGACATCTACACAGCCTAGTATCTTGAACATATTCGGGGCACACTGATACGGCGTCAACCTATGGTTGAACAGGTATTCCCTCGTGATCCTACGCCTGGGAAGTGTCATCCCTCCCTCTATGAAAGCAATCATGGGGATAACGACTTCTCCCACAACTCTATCTGTCAATACTCCTTCTAGAGGACAGTACCGCAGCCCAACCCCAGGGGGAATGTGATATTTAGCCCTAAAGGCCTCCATAGCGGCTGGAGTTTTTACTAATTTTTCGAATCTACCCATCTGAACTGAAAGGGGGAAATGAAAGTAGAGACCACGAAGAAAAGTAAAGTCCGAGGAGGGAATTGAAATGGAGAGAAAAGCGAAATGTACTGGTACCTTCACAAAACGCTCAAGGGGACGCCTGGAAATCTCTCTTGGACAAAATGCTTCACAAAAACGGCTACGGCGGCGTAACGGACGCAAGTGTTCGTATATCTCTGGGATTCGATGGAGTTCTCTAGAGTCTTTTGAGGTTTGTGAAATACAGATGAAAGAAGGAACTGAACCCCTCTGACGTCTTATATAGCCGGGAGGAGAGAGAAAAGATCATCCCTGCCTAAAAATACGGGAAAAAACGATGGCCGTCCGATCCACGCCAAGCCGTTGGATGAAGGGAACATAACGCCTCCAGAAGTTAATGGCCACGCCTCGTAAATTGTAGCGCGTCAAAAGTAACGGTCCGCACGCGCGCCCCACGATCTCCTTATTTCCCTCCACTCACAAACATCAAAACCCCGCTTTTCCCCTCGGAGGGAGGTAAAAACCGGAGTTTTGAGGGGCTATTGTGGGGCCCGACCCAAAAATGATGGACTATTCCAAACTCAGGCCCGTCCGAGGAGCGTACTGTCCGAAGAGAAGCCTCATATGAAGCGTTACTCAACCCAATAGCGCCAAGGAAACCTGTCCGAGGAGTAACTCCTCCTCGGACATCACGAAGTCCAGACGAGGAACTTTCCCCAGCCATTTCAGCTCATCTTCCCAACATATAAAATGAATTAAATCCAAAATATCTCATGGAAGGCTACCACCACATTAATTGCGCCCCAACCACCCTCTTGGCCGCATTAATGAGGAAAAGACTCCTGAACAGTACCGCCTTGGCCTCTGCAACTCACAAAGGGTCTGATGAGGGCGTCTGATGGGACAGGTGCTCAAGTGGATGCTTGGATGATTAACAGGTGTAAGGTTGAGATGAAAAGAAGAGAAATATATAATGTAGTGGAGTCCCTCAAAGAAGGGGACGGGAGAACTGTATCAGGAACAAAAAAAGAAATAAAATCAGACTTGAGAAAGGTCCATTCTGGTGTTTTTATTTTCTTTTTGCAAACAATATTGTCCATGCATTAGACCGAACAAGTTCACTGAGGCTAAGCTCTTTGACCCATCCTCTACAAATAATTATTGTGGGTTGCGCTTTGGGCCAGGGCCTAATCAACATAAGTTGGGCCAGGAAAATCGTGCGACTACATGAATAATCTCTTAAAATTTTAGATATTCTCTCAAGTTTCTGTTAAGTTTGTTAAAATTAGTTACAGAGGTAGTTTTAACTGTAACAGTAAATTGAATTAGTTAAAATGGTAGCCAGAAGCCAAAAAGAGAAGATAAAGAAGAAAGAGAAGATAAAGAAGAAAGAGAAGAAGAAGCCAGAAGGCAACAACAGCTTAAATTCTAAAGTTGAGACGCTATTTTTTATTTTATTTTTTTGGGTTAGAGATTTGGGTAAAATTGGAATTAAAAAAAAAGGGGTAATTTAGGGATAATATGCAGAACTAGCAATGGTAACAATGCAAGCTTGGAGAGCGTTTTCGTATTCCATCTCAGATGGTCCATTACCAAAATGTGTTTTTGGGTTGATTGCTAGGGATGATAATTTTTCCCTGTCCTGCCCCGCCCCACCCCGCACGGTTTTCCCCGCCCCGCAAAGGTGGTGGGGCGGGGATGAGGCAATATTTTGTCCCCGCACCCCGGGGTGGGGCGGGGATGGGTTTAGTATTTTTATCCCCGCCCCGCCCCATCCCCGCCTCACCTCGTCCCTGCCCCGCACTAATAAGGACTATAATTGTAAATTTAGTAAACCCTAAAGCACTAATATTTAAAGTGAAACACAAGACATTAGATAAAATATTTTTTTATTCTAAACCTACTGCTATTGCCGCTAACCCTTCTCCCTTCTCTATAGCCTATGCACGTTTTTCAATTTTAAGCCAAACTCCACTCCAAGTCTCCAAGTCCAAGACGTTGCTTTTTACTTTTTAGGTTCATCTCATTCCTTTTGTTTTAGTCTTTCTTAAATCTGTTTTTTTAGTTTGAATTTTGGTTCTTTTTTTCTATCTGAAATTAGTATTTTTGTTTGTAGCTATTAAAGGAGCACAGTTGAAAGGAAAAAAAAAGGCTGGTCACTTATCCTTGATGATTTTGTTCATGCAAAGACAATGTTTATTTTGTTATAAGAAATTTTGAATTATGTTGTTACGTATTAGACTATTTAAGTACTTGGTTTATTTAAATGCTTGGATTTTAAAACATTTTGTTTTGTTGTGATTTATATTATTGTAGCAAAAAATTTATTTATATATATAAAATTATATTAGAGGCGGCCACACCCTGGGGCGGGGCGAGGCGGGGACGGGGAAGGGCAACAACCATGCGGGGTGGGGACGAAGATCCCATCCTCCGACCCCACCCCGCCCCATTGCCATCCCTATTGATTGCGATTTTAAAACGCACGATTTGGAAATCTTACCAAATGCCAAAGATGAAAAAATCACAATTTAAAATCACAATCGTGCATTTTGGCCCGAAAACACTGAACCAAACGGGCACATTTTCTCTCTTTCTTCCCTTTTTAGCTACATATGATTAGTAAGAGCACTCACAGCAGTGGTGCTATATAGGTATAATGCTAAAATTTAGCTCCACAAACACAAAAAGGTTGCTACAGCAGTGGAGCTAAATCTAAAAATTTTAGCTCCACTGCTACAGTGCACATCTATAAATAGATGTGCACTGTTCATGAGAGCAAAAAAAAAAAAAAAAAAATTTATTATTCCCCACCCATTAAAAAATTACTTAATTCTCTCTCTCTCTCTCTCTCTCTCTCTCTCTCTCTCTCTCATCCTCTCCCAAAACTCTCTCAATCTCTCAAGCGGTCATCCTCTCTCAGTCACTCTCCTCTCACCGTCGATCGCCTCACCGTCCCAAGCCACTGATCGCCTCACCTTCCCAAGCCACCGATTGCCGATCGCCTCACCGTCCCAAGCCACCAATTGCCTCACCGTCCCAAGCCGCCGATCGCCTCACCGTCACTCTCCTCTCTGCCGACCCAGCTCACTGACCCACCCCTTCTGCCGACCCAGCTCACTGACGTTGTGCTTGTTTGTGATTGGTGATTGTTGATTTTGTTTGGTCTTGGTTGAGGAAAAAAATTGGAGATTTGGGTTTTTTTTTTTTTTTTTTTTTTTTTTTTTTTTTTCCTGCTGTGGACTGGTGGTGGTGGTGGCTATGGTTGTAGCTATGGCTGACGGTAGAGGTGGTTGTGGTTGGTATTGTGAATGTTTTTTGTGTAGTAGGATATATTATTTTATTGTAGTGGTTATATTATTTTATTGTGATGTTTATATTATTTTATTATGTTGAAAGCTAAAATAGATCTACTGCTACAGCATGTGTGTAGGTAAAATAGATAATGTAACTTTTGGTAGAGCTAAATTGCTAAATTTTTAGCTCCACTGCTATGAATGCTCTTACATACGCTATGTCGTGGTTGGCATAAGCTAAGAAAACAGCTGTCGTATAGTTAGCACTGCTAACTATACTGCTTCATGTCTCTGTACTTGTGACAACGATACACCACAGAAGGCATCTCAACTTTATATGAATCCAAGCAACTCCAAATGGTTTTAGCAGCCAACTTTTGAAGCACGTACAATTTATGCCCTTAGAATCAGCCTTCATCCCTGACACATTTCATCTCCTATATTTTTCAAACAATGAAAGCTGAATCACATGATTTTTATTTTATTGCTTTTGCTTTAGCTTTTACTTTTGCTCTTGCTAGGACCTTTTTCAAATGCTTCTAGGATACTATTTCATTCTCATCTATAAACAACCTACCAAACTTTGAATATCTCTTAATTTAAGTCAAGCACCAACTCCAAATATTTTAGCTTTCTAATTTCAATTGTTCACTATCTTGCATGTGATTCAAAGTTGCTTCCATTTCCTTTTATCTTAAAAGGGCATATCCAATGGGGTTAGGGGACAAAGCAAATTCCAACTAGATTAACATGCACCTGTTTGATTGAAAACAATATGAACAATAATATACACCCATAAAATAACTAATTGGTATGCCCACATATAATTTAAAAGCAGGCCAAGTGGCCAACTGATTGATTGTTTACCCTTACCTCAACCCAAAGCAAACTTTATACCCTTCCTATTACTGTTTTCTCCTTTCCTTCTAAAGCATTGAAAGCTGAATCCTATTATCTTTTGCTTATGCTTGGGACCATTACCTATGTCCCTACTTTAATAAAATTAATTGTCCTAATACTTATTGTCCAGCCAGTTGGCATAAACTTCATGCAACTTGTTTCTCAAAAAAAAAAAAAACTTCATGCAACTTTTCCGTTCTCTCTTTCTGCCACAATGGAGAGAAGCCTTGAAACTCCTTGAGTCCAGATATCATATTCTCTCTGGTTCTTGCACTCGAACTCCACAATACCTCGCAGTTCAGTCTTCAATCCGAAGTAACGACGCTGCTCTCCCCCATCAAACAAGTGTCTTCCCGGCCATGCTGGCATGTCCTTGTACACTTCCATCACCACATCTATAATTCCAAAATCACTACTTATAAAACTAGCTATTCTTGACTCCTTACTTATCAAATGGAGAAATCTGTTTGTACTGAAAAAAGAAAAAGATGGAAAAGACGATAAAGAAAGCAGTGATTTTTACTCTTTTTCTTTTTGGTGATGGTCCCTGCGACATGTTTGCTCTTCATCTTTAGCATTACCTGCAGAAAGTGAGGGCAGAGTATAGTACTACTCACTGAGTGTTATCATTAGTTGTTTTTTACTTTTGATTAAGAGAGCTAACCTGGCCTGTTCGATGAATATAAACAGATACAATCTTCCAATGAAGATCACCTGCAGAATTAATTCAACATTAGCTTATGTCTAGGATTTGAGTATCATAGAATTCAGTTTTTGAAGATTACCTTTGCGCGTGCGTTTAAGGAGCTCAGTTCCCTTAGCAAGAAAGTCTTGGCTACAGATGCCTAGATAATTCTCTCCAGGAGCAAGTTCTCCACTAGAGCTACTACTAGGATGACCATTATTGACTTTACCACAAATTCCAATTCCCATTCCTTTCTCCAGAGGTGTAACTGCTGCAATATTCCACACTTCCTTTAGAGCTCTTGCCTTCAAGGTAGCTGCCCCACGTAGAGCTGCATACAAAGTAGAGTGTAAGAACAGGAATAGCATTTTCTCCCATAATGCCATATCTATAGATTCAATTCAACGACAAAAAAATAAAACTAGATGCTTTAGGTATGTGTCCAAGATGCTGATACTCAAGATAACAGCTAATGCATTATGAAAGTATTCTGTGATAACTAAAGTTACAACCTAAAAGATATCACTCAGCCTGTTTTAGAGTTGGCTTAGTGTGTCCTATTTTATATGAAATAGAAATGCATTGAATTTCCATCACTTAAAAATTTGAACTCTCACTATGATGTAAAAGCAAGCTGTGCAAACAAGCCAATATCATTGTCACTAAGCTCCAAAATCGATTTCTTAAATACTTAAAAAACTTTTACCTCCCATGAGTGCAAGGTGGTGAGTAAGGTCACACGTTTATGGACAGATGAGTTAATTGCCAAGAAAAAAAAATCCTTTAAGAGAAACATTTAGGGTGCTAAATTATATTACATAAATATTATAAATTGAGATAGTATTATTTTGTCTAGTCATGTATATCACAGCTGGTCACTTGTATAAATTTAGTAAGTGAATACCACACATTGTATTTGGCAACATAATAATTAACCACACAAATATATAATTAAATTATAGAAAATTTTGTAGCACTTTAAGCATAGCTAATTTAGCTTATCACTCATCAAACCTTACCTGTAGCTGCTGCTGCATTAAGAGTAAGGATATCATCATAAGAACGCACATTGACAGCAGAGCTGACAACCGAAGCAAGGTGATCACGCTCAGCTCCCATGGCTTCTGCAGCCTCCACACATTGTGCAGCTACTAATGTTGCGGCTGATGCCACAGCCATGTCAGTCTTGGCCAACTGCTCATTCTTTGCTGAAGCTGAAGAGGCTGCTGTGGCTGCTGCAATGGCTGCTATGGCTGAAGCCACTGCAGAAACTGAAATGGCTGCATGGAGCTGAGCATTGTGGGCTCTGGTTTCCTCTTTCTTTTTCTCTTTCCTTTCCTTCAACCACCTCCCAACTGTCTTGGCTCCACCACCAGGGTTGCCATTAGCATTGCCAGCACTAGCACGACCACCATTGAATAGGGGCTGTATGGTATTGTTGGCACGGAAAAACTACATGCACAAAATAAGTAAAACAACAACTAAGCCTTAATTCCTAAACTTTATTAGGAGCGACCATAAATAATCAACATACTAATCAAGGTTTGGCTAACCTCAAGTATAATATATGTTCTTATCAGTTGAATATAATTCAAGAATCATTGGCAAAAAATAAAAGTGTGGTTTTACTTGTGAAAGGTCTCAATAAAAATTAAAATTGTCATATGCATTTTACATAATTCATCATATTAAATAGGACAATCATTAATTGATCATATTCACAGCAACAGTACTAGCAATTCAATCATTACTTTTTTTTTTTTTAACAATAGCAATTCAATCATTACACAACCATCAGTCTACTGGATAGCTTCAATAATTCCATATCCTCAATGGTTGAACATAAAATATTATTATTTCTTTGAATAAAGTACTATAGACACTTTTTTTTTTTAACAAAGTACTATAGACTCTATAGAGTACTAAACTACTACTAGTTACATTCATGATCTTTTTTTTTTTTTTTTTTGGGTAAAGTATGATCTTTTAATTTTGATTACTTCAAGGGTATATCCGTGAAGGAGATAGAATAGAAGACAAAAAAAAGAAAAATTGCTATCGTCACAACAATACTTCCCCTACGTAACCAAGTCAAGATGGCTGATTGGCTGGCTTCCTCTAACAGTTTTCACTCTCAAGTGAAAGGGATTGATTTACATGAGCAGGGACTGCTTTGAGATCAACGAGGGCTTTCATATTTCATGTCTATTTCAGAATTGCCTTAAATCATTGAGCATGTGACTATGAAAGCCAAAAGATTATGGAGATACTACAGTACAATACAGCTAGCTAGCACCGTCAGAAGCAAAAGATATTAATTGTTTATCAGGTGTGATGAGATGGGAGAGAAGCGGATAACTATGCAGAATCAGTGCCGGTTACTCTATGACTATAACCAAAACAGGCAAAAATTGCAGACAAATGTGACAACATGACTGATCCTAGCATAGTAATTACCTAGCTTCACTACAACTTGCACACATTTGGGTCAGTTCTTGCTTAGCTAAGCTACAACTCAATTCACCTAAATGAGTGAAACAATTTTTTCCTCAACTTATTTCATATCTTACTGAGATGTTAATTATATTTATGACTATGATATCATTTTTACTATATGTATCAATAGCAATAGATTGCCTTAGAAATTGTGAGAGAATTTGTGAAAATATGTGTCACTATAATTATTACACAAATTATAGTCCGAATCTAACTAGAATTTGATCAATTAGTGCTGAGCCCATACAGCCCAACCTCAATAGCAACCCCTCTCTCTTTACAAGGAGCCTTGGTTCATAGGAAGATTGTAACCAAAAGCTTTTATTGAAAGAAGATTTATTTAATCATTTGTGCCAAACTAATATTCTTTTTTTAAAGAAAAAAGAAAAAGAAAAGGAAAAGGCAAAACAAAACCAAAATAGCAACAATTATGTGTGGCAGAGAGAGAGAGAGAGAGAGAGAGAGAGACAGTAAAAAGCTGAGATAATGGTCTCTTGTTGGATACAGAGAAAACCACACTAATATGAAATACTGTATTATTTTGAAAAGAATATAATATAGCACGGTCTTGTAGAAGATAAGAAAAAGTGAAAAACCTTAACAACGTCGTCGAATTCCTCAGATGGAGAAACTGGGGGACTATCTGTTCCTGTTAAAGAACCAACGCCATTCAAAGGTTCGCTACTGTGAGATAGCCTTCCTGATGTTAGTGGCGACACTTCCTGTTAAAACAAAAGAAAAAAACAACCCCATTTAGAAAATAGAACCCAAATGAAAAAGGAAGCCTCCTAGATTGAGTGCTCCTCTACATTTTATTATGTTCTGTTTGGTTCCCGGGAAAGAATGGAAAAGAAAAAGCTTTAAAACATACATGCATTTTCTTTTTGTTCCTCTCATTAGTGCAAAAGGCAATGTATGCGGGAAAGAAATAAATGGGATTTTCTTCTTTCTTAAGCATTTGTACTTTGTGTTCACATTAACATTAATATTTATCATGCTATAAACCATTAAAAAGTACCTCTCTCACAGACTGTGACATAATGCGCTCAAGAACTAGCTGAGAAGTGGCACATGAAGCAAATGAGAACTGGTTTGCTGAGAGACTGTTATCAGTTTGAGGAAGCTCCTCACACTCTCCAGCTATGTCTTCTGGTATAGAGTTGGTGGTGCAAGAAGAAGCTCCGCTAGTAGACTTGGAAGCCATGCATGAAGAAGTAGTAGCAGTAGAAGAAGAAAGAGCAGGAGGAGGAGCTAGAGCTTTGGAAACTTCAAGAGCAGAAGCGCTCCAAGACCTTGACAGAAACTCCATTGGGGCTCGTGGGCTCTCCGGCAATTGGGTCCCTCCACGAGGTGTAGGCCCAGAAGCCCGGCGAGAATGTTTTGGTAGAAGTGTCTGTTCCATGAGAGTGAGTGGTTGTGGCATAGAGGTGTGGTGGGGTTTTGGTTATGTTATATATGGGAGGGGTTGGGTTTGGAAGTTCGTGTTTTTTGGATGTTTCTTATGGGATGTGGCCAATAATGGCTAAAGTTGGTCAGGATGTGGTCAAATGGTTTGAGGTGGTGTAGCTTTCAACTGCCACGGGGATGGTGTTGGGGCCCATTGACAATTCTCCTCCTATTTCGAAGATCAGTGGTAAAAGAAATAAAATTCCATTGAGAAGCTTTAATGGCAAAAGTATAAAGAAGAGAATAAAGAAAGCTTTGTTGATCAGGTGATCAATCTTTGTTAAAAGAAGGATGCCCACATGGGTTTTATTACATTTCCCATCATGTGATCAAATCTTATTGTAGATTATTGAAAGTCATTGTGGTTCACATTGATGTTTTATTTGGGATGATGCAACCTACACCCCACATATTTGAGACACTTTTGGGCTAGTATATCCATGGGGAAAGAGTCCAAACTGGATGAACCATATCTAAAGTTTTATTGGACGAACCATTTATTACAGTAAAGAATAAACCGGTTAAGATAGAGTTTCTAAAGATAATAGGCCTTAATGATCACAAACTTATATGTCTTAATTGTTCTATATACACACATCATGAATGAAAATTGGCACTTAGAGAAGATATTTTTGAAGTCGCATGCTTGACTTGTGCCTTTCAGATTTTGAGCTTCTTGTTGGCTGTGTGGACCAATTCGTTCCCACCTTTTTAAATGGGGTTCGCCCTTCTAATTCTGAATTCTGACAGTACTACATAACATGTCAGAGAGGCAAGTAATCTAATATATATATACAACAGTGCAGCGACCCTAGGTGGTGACCAAAGTGATTGTGTTTCTTACATGTCTTAAGGTCTTGGCAATGTCCAAGGCCGACAAGCTAAGAGGTACAGACAAAATTTTAGCTCAAGCATTTTTTTTATCTTCCACCAGAGTCTTGGACACAAAGCTGAGCACCAGAGCCCAGAGGTAGACTTGTGCTAAAATGCGCGTGCCATTGAACTAGATACGTCATTTTCCTACGCTTCTTCATCCCCAATAGCATACTTTATTTTTCGTTTCTTTAATTTTTTGGTCAGCTTTGTTTTTTAAAGGTCATGATTACCGACCATGTAGAATAGAGACCCTTTATTCCTTTTGCCTCGTTTTCTCAATTATCATTACCGCTTTTCGTTTACCATTGCATTTCAAATGTGTATGAGACCCCTTTTGTAGGACAATTCAAATAGCCTAGTGTTCAGCTTTTTCTATCTAAGAATAGGAAAAGGAGCCATTGTGTTAGATTACTTGAGTATTTCATCGAGACAGGCAATAATTAGATGCTAGTTACCAATTATAGTATGAAGGTTGTGTTAATTTTATTTGTACGGAATGGAAAATGCCCTTGATTAGAAAAAATCAATTCGGAGTTTAAAAAGCTAGCTTGAGTTTCTTTTTCTGAATTGAAGCCCGATCCTTGATTGCAAGCTAAACATGTACTTTGCACACTCAATTGCCCATTGGGCATCAGCATCTTGTTATAAAGCTACAGGAACAATCTCCATCTTTTCGATTAAGAGTCTAAGACAAAGACAACTTTAAAAGAAGTGAGAAAAATTTTTAGTAGTACTATCAAACGGTAGATTTTAATTCAGGTGGAATATTGGAAAAATAAAATAAGTTAGATAGTGCTTCTTTTAACAAGGAGATTCAGTAAACAGTACTGTCCAATAAGATAGATTTTAATATAAACTTAAAAGAGCATTAACTAACGGGGATCTAAATCTAAACCATGCTGAGCAAAAAAATACCACATTAAAAACAGACCTAGCTTACAAGCACTCAACCTTGTCCCTAGACACCCAATTTGAAAAGGACTAGACACCCAGAGATTAGCCCATTACCTTAAAGTCACCACAAAGATTATTCCCAATAATTACTCATAATGTATGGGACAGAAGTACTACACACCCTAAAATTAGTCATGAAGAGTCCTAGACAGGAAAATGAAGAAAGAGCATAAAATGCAATTCACAATCCAACAAGAAAATCAATTAAGGACCTGTTTAGATACCACTTATTTTGCTAAAACTAAAAACTTATTGCTAAAAGTACTGTAGATAAAGGTAAAAGTTAGTTGAAATAGTACAGTGTGACCCATAAATAGTACCAAAAAGTGCAGTAAGACCCATAAATAGTAGAAAAATTAAATTGAATAGTAAAATAATTTATAATTTTCATCTAAATCCAAACGCACACTAAATGTACATGATTGCATAATTTATTTTCTTCAGTAATAACAACTAATTGCGGTTCAACCACATGTAAAAAAAAAAAAAAAACCTAAATGTGAAATCCCAGGAGTCCTCTTTGCTTCAGTAACCCTCCCACAGGCTATACCCTGCAACATGAACCCAAAATGGTTCTCTTTCCTACCACTTCTTTCAAATAACATCAAGTGTTGGGCGTTGTTAAAAGCTCGCCTGACCTTCAAGTGTCAAACAGTTGAGATCAGTTTAGTTTGATTGCTGGCAGTCTTTACCTTCATTTTTAAATATTTTATAGCAGTCTTTTGAAAGCAGCATTGAAAAATTCCAAACTTGCAAGTAATACTCTAGGAGTGGGGTGCCAATTCAATCAAGTACAAGAATAACATCTACAGGCAATTAATTGTTCAGATTAGAGGCTTACTAAACAGCACTCACCATTTCTTAGCTACAAAAATAAGGGAGCACACACCATATGTGAAACAAGAAGTTTCTGCAACAGGGAAGCATTCCCTTGAGGGGTTCCCCACCCTTTTTTTTTTTTTTTTAATATATTTAAATCTTAGGCAACATATATAAAATGGTTTTCTCCACATAAAAATGGGGCAACTAGACAGCTACAAACAACACGAATGTGTAAAGAAGTGAGAAAGATTGAATAGAATCAGAAATACACATTAGGCTGGAAAGAAAACCAAAAATCAGCAATGCAATTGCAGGATAGCTATTGAAAGAGGGCTCAATAAAAATAGCATTCTGCAGAATATCATAGGAACTACTTATCTGTTAGATTGCAAACCACTGCCACCATAGTATTGCTTGGTGGTTTCACGTGAGAATTCCGCAAATGTCATCCCATCCTTTAATCGTGATGATAGAGGGGGAATTATTTTTCCAATTTCTTGAGTTATTTTATTATGGTCCTGCTCAGAATGATTTGTTTCCTCATGACATGACATAAATTGTTTCATAGGATAATCTGAGATTGAGAAAGTTTTATTCCATGCAGGCTGCAAGAAAACAACAAAGGTTTCTCTGCTCAAACTTCCCAACTTGGAAGGTCTAGAGACAGAGTGAAGGGTTGAGCGAAGCTTCCCTTTTGATATGATATCAGCCGATTCACCCACCTGAATGATAAAACTTTCAGGAGAGGCCTTCACCATGCAGATATTATTCTTGTAGGGATTGAAAATTTGCAAATATGTGTGGCCACTAGGGGATGGACATTCTTCATTGCAGGATAATGAAAATGGATCATTTGGTTCTGTTGCTTGTGAGGAAAGAAATAAGGGAGATGTCAAAACAGTGAAGATACCATAGTCGTAATGCCATTGCTGCCACAGATTGGAATGAATTCCACTGGATCCAACTTCACTACCATTTGAATCTAAGTTAACTACACCTTTTGATTGACCTTGTCGATTCCTTGTGGAATTCTTATCACCCCTTCTACCATTTGCCTGTCTTTTTGTGGTTGCCTTGCTCTCCCCAGCTTCACTTAAAACAAGATTGTCCAGAGCAGAGTGATAGTGTATAAGACGCCCTTTAGCTGCACAGGACTCCAATAAGCTTTGCTCAAGCTCTTGCCCACCAATGGCCTTGTCACATATACGCGCAATGCGAAGCCCTAGATCCATCATGCAAAATCCAAGCTTTCTAAAAGTATTTCCAAGATTTTTAAATTCAATGTCATGAATTTCTCCCGTTGTACCAACATCCAGATGTTCTTGTTCTGAACTCAATAAGGTATCTACACTATGACTTGGTTTACTTTGAACAGATTCCAGACCTTGCTCGTATCTGAGTTGCATAGCAAAAGATGAGACACTTCTATCTGGATTTTTCAAAGGAACATCACTCCCCAAGTTATGCTCCTGAAAATAGGTGTACAGAACAAATAGAAGTTAAGAACAATGAAATACTTGTTAAAAGAAATTACTTTAGAACAAAACATCCATCTCTGTGTTGAGAAAAATATCTAACTTAACAAATTGCACACAGAAATGACAATGTAAAGCAATAGGAAGAAGTTATATGATGGTGTATGAGGCATCTCATTGAGGGCCCTAAACACAATCTATTGCTAGAGAGAACCATAGAAATTTACACCTAAAAAAGAATAAAATTGTTATGAAATGGGCCAATGATGTATATCAAGCACACAATAACAATCTTGATAAAAAAATTGTAATTCTACATGAGCAAGTTTCCTTCTTTTTCAAGGACACATAAGTAAAATATAAAAATAATGACATTGACTAGATTTGAAATGAATCAGATGTTGGACTAAAGCCTCCTAATTTGCTAAATTCTTTATAATCACATCAAATAAATGTGTGCTGAATCCCAATTTCCCTTTAAAAAAAATATTTAGAATAAGTAAGTATTTTAATACTAAAGCTAAAAAGATTAAATAATTATCATCAACCCAGGAGACAAGACAGTGATGACTCAAAAACTTTCAGGGGCGTTTGGTTCGCTGTGATGTGCATGTGCCCTTGATGTGATGCACATTAAGATGATGTAACATTAGGGATTTTGGTTTATTTTATTTTTTCTAACATTACCATAATCTAAAATTACAAAATATATCACACCATCTTAATCTCGTCACCTTCCTAAACAATATAATATTGTATTCTTGTATTGAGATTACATTAACGTAAGATTACAATAATATAATATTACCCTACAATGTAACATCACGGCGAACCAATCGGCCGGCCCCTCGAGGGAAAGCATAAAGAGTGCAGCCAATTTCTGGTTTGCAAGCTTGGCATATTTACCAATCCTACATTTAAATTTAGTCCATTGACATGATCTTTTGGTAGTGGAAAAGGAAAACTAGGAAAGATGATATTATTATTATTACTATTAGTCAAAATTGAATGGACAGCGATTCTTAGTCAATGAATAATCCCATTTCAAATGGCTCTAACAATACTTGTCCACCCACCATGTAAGTTTAATCATAAAATGCAGAGTTTATATAATAAAATGAAGTGCAATACTAATCTCTAAGCGTAAATCATTGCAATTTGTTTCCTTTACCAATACAATTCTAATCACTCTTCCTTTGTTTCACCATTAAATACCAGAAATGATCAAAATCCAATGCTCACTACAAGAATTGAAATAGACAAAATGGGCACTATATTACAAATGTAATATATATATATATATATATATTGAAGAAGAAGAAGAAGAGGTTGACCTTGAGGATGCGAAGACGGTGATCGGGAGAGAGAAGAGCGAGGTTGCGAGCCAGAGAGAGGAGATGGCGGCGGAGAGAGGTGGTGGGGTTGGGAACGCCAGTGATTGAGAGCAGGCCTGGGCCAGTGGGCCCTAGGGCTTTCATTATCTCTCCGATTTGCCTGCTTTGGCTTAGTTGTTCTGAAACAAGCATTAGATCCGAATAATGGAGCTCATACAACTCTTCTTCTTCTATCAACTCTGTTTCTTCTTCCATTGAAAGAAACTCGGAGAATGTGAGGCACTGCAAATATTGTGGATTTAACTAGGAAAGCGGAATGTCATTTTTTTTTTCCCCCCAAATCGCCCTTTTTATTTTTATTTATTAGTTTGGAAGTTCCATGTTTTTTTTTTTATTATTTGTTTTAGTAAAATCACTGCTTATAATTTTTTTTTTTCTTTTCAATTTGTGGTTGAAATGTCTTTTAATGATATGGAAAATTTGCTTTTCCTAGTGATGAAATTATACTAGTGAGAGATATATTTTATGGTACACTGACATGCAGTGAACATAAGAATCCCTCAACTGCCACCATTCTTACAATTCACCGTCTTGTGATACATTGTTTCACATGCAATCACATTACACAAGGCGAATTAGGTACAATCCTAGACTCAAGAACCAGCTTGGATTGAAAGAGCAGAAACCAAGCACTATTCTAAAAAATGAAATCAGAAGATTTTTTTTTTTTTTTTGATAAAGAAATCAGTAGAATTTTGCCAAAGCCTATGGATCTTGAGAATGATATTGCCAAGGTTGAGAGACACTCAAACTATCACATAGGAAGGATGATCTTTGAGTAATTTATTCTTGATTATGGGTTTCAAATAAGCCTCCATCCTCAATCACATTGTCCCTTTCTTGAGGAATAAGAAAAAAACTCAATTCACATTATCAGTGTGCATTTGGCAAAGCGCAAATAAAGCCAGCTTTCGGCTTATTTTGGCAGGCCTCGCGCGCACACAAAATCTTTTCTCCCTTCTTTTCTACAGTACTTTCATCAAATAAGCAATCATACAGAACACAGCAGACTTACATATTGCCTTCAAGATGAAGACTTATAGATACTTTTTCAATTTTCAAATGTCAAACATAGAAATAACGTACATCTGCAAGAATCACATGGCAACAGTATTTTCAGTTAAGCTGCTGTCTCCTTGAAGCTCTTAGTCAACCATATTGCAGTTTCCCTTGGAGAAACCTTCTCCGGCCCAAATGGCTTCAACAGCACGCCAAGCTCCTCAAACCTTTCTTGTTGTAGGAGTCGTGCACTGAACTCAAGCAGCCCTTCCAATGCCTCAGCACGTTGCTGGAACGAGGAGGTGTCAAAACGGCGCTGTTGTGATTCAGAAGAAGAACGACTTGAAACACCAGTTTGTGGATTATGCTCAGAGCATTCACTGCCATTCCTTGCAGCTCCATGGCTGGCATCAGTGAAACTAGGCTTGACAAAGTTTTTTTCCACTACTTGGACAGTGCACTTGTCCTTTGTGATTGAACGATTAGCACTATCTGGTGAGGTAGAAGAGTACTGTGCAGATGATGAAGTTTGGCGGATTGGAAAGAGAGGGTCTTCAGAAGAAGCTAAGGGGAATTCAGCCATCTTGTCAATCCGTGGGGCATTGACAGAAACATCTGGAGAGTCCATGCTGTGAAGGAAACCAACGTTGGCTTTGTAAGGAGTTTCTGAAGCCACAACTCTTGTTGGCAATGGAAGAGATGCTCTTCGTGTTGGATGAGTAGATCTTCTCACTGGAGTTTGTGACATCGGAAGCTGTAAACATAAGCATTTGGTTAAAATAATCAACCACTGACACATAACACAAAGACAAGAGTACAAGACTTAATATTTTTCTCAAGATGGAAATTTTAAGAAATTGTATCAAGCACTAGAAGTCATTGAATAAGAAACCATCAGCCACCCCTAGTAAGAAAAAGAAAGAATTCTAGAGCTATATTCATGCATCTATACTTACTGAGTCACGTTTTGAACCCATGTGGGATTTCTTTGATGGCAGTGTCTGTTTCCTTGGTGTAGCAAAAACTGTTCTCGGTGTCAATCTTGGGATTTGGGAAACACTAGAAAACTTTGTGGTTATTGACTCGTCAATATCATATTCTTTGTACAGGCCACAACCAACAGATAATTCTATGAACTTTTGATTCAAGCCTGCAAAGTCATCTGCTCTTTGAGAAGAACATAGGGAGTCTTGTTCAGTTCCAGATATACTAGGATTCAAGGTCCTGTCATTGCTGAATGACCTCCCCTTCTCTTGGACAGAATGAATAGAAATTGTTTCTGGCTCCACAAATCTTGTTCTCTTTATGTAGTTGGAATCAGACCATTGAACTGGGAATGTATTCCGTGTAGGGCTATTCAGTTTTAAATGAATTTTAAGGATGTATGGTTGAAGATGTGGGTGAGTGAGCAACTCTGCAGCCTGGCAAAACCAAAATTATATTTTGGTGAATAAGTATGAAGAAAGATTGCTGGAGCATATACACTTGAATAAAACATATTTTCAATCAAAAAGCTGTGGCAGTCAAACGACAACAAAGAACCCAAGCCCAACGTGACATAACATGGACTTGGGAATGGGTCTTAATTTGGGAAACTTAAAATTTGAGCCCTACTTTTACCAGTGTCTTAAAACTTGGGTTAATTTTGTTTATAGAACTGCAGAATGTTTCCATACCTACAGTAATTACCAGAATTTATATAATATTACCGATCTCATTTGTTTTAACACAATCCCAAGCATCATACCCATAGGTTTAATTATTAATTTATCAAATGGAAGTGACTCAGGCAACTGTATTGACAGTCCAGAGACATGTGCAATATTACTTCCGTGACCATCTATTACTTTCAATGTGAAATCCAAATGCCTGATCAGATGAAAGAAAATACACTACAGGTGTATCTCTTGTTTCAAATAATGAGATTCTTGAACTGTCTCTTTGTTTCCATATCTACATGAATGTGTTGATAAATGAAAAAAGTCTTAAAAGAAAGAAAAAATAGAGCATACACTTGGTCTGAGTTCTGGATTTTTCCGCAGCATGCTTTTGATGAGCCCTCGACTGACCAATGAAATCAAGAAATGGGTCAGGGAAACCACAGAGGTGATCAAGGCCCATTAGTGTATGGAAAAGAGTGCAAATAATTTTTTTTTTAAACAGCTGTTTATATAAAACCTAAATATTTATTGTATACTTATTTTTTTTAAAGTAAAAGAGTGCAACAACATCGTTATTTTCTAATGAGATTGAAAATGTCAAGACATTACATAACAGAAAACAATGTAGATGGATTTTTTTTTTCAGAACTTAAGCTTGTAATGCAGATGGAGAGGAAGAGGACTCACAATCCACCAGAATACATGGCTGGAAGGGGGGAAACAATAGATTTGTTTATTTTGTTAATCAGAGCTTGCATATCCTGTCCGGTAAAAGAAGACAGAAACACATAATGGTTATAGTAAGGGCAAGAAACCATTATAATTATACACAAAAATGGCCAGGGAAATGGAATCATTCATTATACTCTAAAATAGAATCTACAACAACTCCAGTTGATTCTAATCACATCTAACAGAAAATTATCTTTCCACGGTTTAAAGTCCTTATTAGGATCTCAAAGAGATGTATCTTATTGACAATTTGAAATCTTGGTAAACACCCTGACGCGGGAGACCCAAGAAAATTATTATTTAGTATTATTTATGTTTGCAAGTCAATTGTATTTTTATGTTTCAAGTCCTAGTAGTTTATTAGGCTATTAGTATTTTAGGGGGTGGGTTGTGTGGTTTAAACAACAATTTTCGTTGTTTAAACAACAAAACATGTATTTCCGCAACACTTTTTCACCCATACGTATTTCCACAATACTTAAACAATGTTGCTAAAACAACATTACCAAACGGGCTCTTAATTTTGGAAGCAAGGTTTTTTTTTGTAATAAAACAATTTGGGTTTCTTAACCAATTAGAACTAGGGTTTAGTAATCCTACATTAGCAACCTCTTGTACTCCTTGAGGAGATAGATAGTTGATATTTTGATGAGTGAAAAAATGGTCGTTTGGTCTGGTGCTGACTCCACGTCTACCCTAAGTGTTAACTCTTAGTGGTTTCTCCGCTTGGTGCTGACTTCAAGTCAGGCATAGGTGCTGACTCCTAGGTCATATCCTTTTATTTTATTGTTGCTTCAGTTTTGTTTTGATTGTCCTGCGTTAGTTTTGGTATCAGAGTAAACACCAATCTATTTGAAGTATCATCCCAGTCACGAACCACAAAATAGTAAGTTAGAGAGAAACACAAGAAATCCTGTGGTAATTCTCAATAATTGCTATCTGTAGAACCCAACATCTTAATTGTATCCTGGGGACAAATTTGCAATAATCCTTAAGCAATAATAGTGTGGGGGCAAATATTGTTTAAGGAAAACAATATAGTACCTTCAAATTATCTATTTTCTATTTGTCTTTTGTGTTAATCTTGTTCTTCCATTATTACTTTGTGTAATATCCCCAACAATCTTAGACAATATTTCCTACAATGGAAGAAACAAGTGATTTTTCAACATTGAAGATGTTGAATCATGAGTTGGTGAAATTAGATCGCCTTGATGGAACCAATTTCTCTCAATGTAAAGACAAGATGAAATTCCTACTTATTGCACTGAAACTTTTCTCTGTCTTGGACCCAAATTTGATGTCTTTTCCTACTGCAAGTGTTGAAGACACTGATGAGATAAAGGCACAAAGAAAGAAACGGGAGGAAGATGAACTGATTTGCAAATGGCACATTCTCAATCCTCTTTCAGATCGTCTCTATGATCTCTACACATCGATGAAGTCACTAAAGGAGATTTGGAATGCTTTGGAGGCAAAGTACAAAACTGAGAAAGTAGGTACGAATAAATTTATTATTCAAATGTATTTTGATTATAAAATGCTTGATAATATCTCAGTTTTGGATCAAGTGCATGAGTTACAGATTTTGGACAGTAAACTCCGTGATTTGTCAATCAATATTCCTGAATTATTTCAAATGGGTGCAATCATTGCGAAACTTCCACCAAGTTGGAACAATTTTAAGAAGAAGTTTCTGCATATGTCGGAAGATCTCACTTTAGAACAATTCAGACAACATCTTCAAATTGAAGAGGAAAGTTGGGTTAGAGATGGGACTAACACCTATTCTAAAGTAAATGTAAACAATGTTCAAAGTGGGAGTTCAAGTAAGACTAATAAACACTTGAAAGTGAACAAAAGTGGGAGTGGTTTCAAGAAGAACAACTCCAAGAATCCCAACAAGGATAAGAAGAACCGGGCTTGTTTCCATTGTAGAAAGAAAGGTCATTACATTTGCGAATGTAAACTCTTAAAGAACAAAAAGAAGGATGAAGAAAGCAATGCCAATGAAACAAATGTCATTGAGGACATTGTTGCTATAGTGAGTGGCATACATATTGATATGATCACTGTAATTCATATGGTTGTGATTGCAAATCTTTTTGATTGATGGTTCGATTTGGGTGCAACAGTGCAAGTGTGCAATAACAAAGAACAATTCAAGACTTATGATGAGTCTTCCATAAAACAAGAAGTGCTAATGGGCAATCATAATAAAGCAAAGGTTCTTGGAAAGGGCACCGTTGAAGTGAAGATGAGTTCCGGCAAGATGATCTTGAACAATATTTTTCATGTACCCAATATCAAGAAGAATCTTGTATCTACCAATTTGTTATGTAAGAGTGGTGTAAAAGCTGTACTTGAATCGAATAAGTTAATCTGTCCAAGAATGGGATATTTGTAGGAAAGGGATATGCTACTGATGGCATGTACAAATTAAGTATTATTAATAAACAAGTTTCTAGTTGTTCTTATATAATTGATTATTCATATTTGTGGCATGCTAGATTAGGACATTTAAATTTCAAATATTTGAAATTTATGTCAAACATGATATGATTTCATATAAGCATAATGATGAAAAAAAATGTGAAATTTGTATTCAAGCAAAGATGACAAAGAAACCTTTTTCTAAGTCCGATAGAAATTCTATTATGCTTGAACTTGTGCATTCTGATGTATGTGAATTGAATGATGTATTAACTAGAGAAGGTAAGAGATACTTCATTACATTCATTGATGAAGTTTGGAGAGAAACTCTTCAAACTTCTCATATATTTCTTTTTTGGGTGTAAATTTTGAAAATCTAACTGTTAAATTTCATGTTCCTTATGTTCTTAACATGCATATCAAATTTTATTCAAATCGTACACAATAGAATACTTTCCAAGAATATTAAACTATCTCCATATGAGTTATGGAATGGAAGGAAACCAAACCTTGATTATACCAAAGTGTGGGGATATTTAGCCTTTTATAGAGTGGTTGATCCAAAAAGAACAAAATTAGGACCAAGAACTATGAAAAGTATGTTTGTAGATAATGCTGAAAATTCAAAGGCATATAGATTATTCAACTTAAGCTCTAATACAATGGTGGAATCAAGAGATGTTAAATTTATTGAGGATAAATTCAGTAAAGATTCCATGGATGCCTTGATACCTACTCAAACACAATAAGGTAACTCTAATCCTAATACTACTTTGGGAGGTACTAAAAAGATCGAAAGTGGTTCACCAAGTGAACAAAGAAAGAGTCAAAGAATAAGAAAAGAAAAAACTTTGGTCCGGATTTCATTTCTTATCAAGCTCAATTGTCCTAAATAAAATATCCAGTGCTTAACACGAAGGATGATCCTAAAACAATCGAAAGAGCTATAACTTCTAGAGATTCAGCCTTTTGGAAAAAAACTGTAAATGATGAGATGGACTCAATATTATCCAATAATAATTGGGTCCTAGTGAATTTACCTATTGATTCAAAACCAATTGATTGTAAATAGGTATTTAGAAGAAAATATAATACTAATAAATTAATTCAAACCTTTAAAGCAAGATTGGTGGCAAAAGACTTTAAACAAAGGGAAGGAATAGATTATTTTGATACTTATGCACCGGTAGCTAAGATCACGTCTATTCGTATGTTGTTAGCACTTGCATCCATATACAAATTAATTGTATATCAAATAGATGTAAAGACAGCTTTCCTAAATAGTGATCTTGATGAAGAAGTTTACATGGAGAAACCTGAGAGTTTTGTACTTCCTAGAAATGAAAAGAAAGTTTGCAAATTAAAGTCCTTGTATGTCTTGAAACAAGCTCCAAAACAATGACATGAGAAGTTTGACTTAGCAATATTGTTGAATGGTTTTGTGCACAATAGTTCTGACAAATGTATGTATTCCAAATTCATAAAGAAATATAGAGTCATTGTATGTCTTCATGTCGATAACATGCTCATATATGGTACAAATATGAAAGGTGTACGTGAAACCAAAAAGTATCTTTCTTCTTTTCTTCTATATTTCAAATGAAAGATTTAAATAAAGTAGATACTATTTTAGGAATCAAAATTAAAAGACATAGTCAGGGCTTTGCACTGTGTCAATCTTATTATGTTGAGGAAGTGCTTCTAAGATTTGAACATCTTAATATAAAGGAAGCAAATACACCTTTCAATCGGAGCATAAAACTGGGTGAAAACATTGGAAGAGCAATAACACAGCTCAAGTATGCTAGTGCTATTGGTAGCATAATGTATGCTATGCATTATACAAGACCAGACATATCATTTTCAATGGGCAAACTTTCTAGACTTACAAGTAATCCAAGTGTGGATCACTGGAAAGCAATTGGTAGAGTTCTTGATTATTTAAAGAAAACCATAAGTTTGGGACTCTTTTATTCCGAATTTCCAGTTGTGTTGGAAGGTTATTCGAATGCTAGTTGGATTACTAGTGTAAGTGATAACAAATTCATGTTTGGTTGGATATTCACTCTTGATGGGGGTGCCATCTCTTGAGCATCAAAGAAACAAACGTGTATTGCTCACTCCACCATGGAATTATAATTTATAGTTTTGGTAGCAGCGGGCAAGGAAACAAAATGGCTAAGAAATATGTTGTTAGACATTGAGTTGTGGCCACAACCAATAACAGCCATTTCGGTGTATTGCGATAGTGAAGCCACTTTGGGCAGAACATACAGTAAAATGTATAATGGTAAGTTTAGACATATAGGTTTAAGACATGATTACATAAGACAATTAATTGAAACTGGTACCATTTCAATTGTCTATGTAAGGTCAAATAATAATTTGACAGACCCTTTTACCAAAGCAATGTCGCGAGATATGGTTGGAGTAACATCAATTGGAATGAGACTAAAACCATTCTATTAAGAGAATCACCAATAATGGGAACCCAACCTCGAATTGACTTAATTTAAAGAGGTTTAAAGACTAACAACAAGCTATTGATATGTGGTTAGTAAGAGCACTAATTTTGTGCTTCATTCAGGATGGATTAGTGCAGACTGTTACAATGTAATTGAAGATGAGTTTTAACACTTTTAATGAAGTTCATAAAGTACAAATGTCTATGTAATAGGAACATAAGAAAGAACTTCACCTTTGTGAACATAGAAGTGGTGCCGCTTCTAGCAAGAGTAAAAGGTTTTCTCTTGTAAATGTTTACTAAACCAGAAATAGCACAAGACCATAATAGTGCTAACAACAGTGGATTTCTAAATGTGTTGTGGATTATTCGCATGTGTATGTTGTTTTTGATTTTAACACATAAGAGTTTTGGTTTAAGCACCAAACCACCATTAATTTTGTTGATTTCTTGAGCAATTACACAAAGGCGAGATTTAATTTGAAAGACACCTTCCATCATGCACAATAGAATATCAATTAAGTAAAACATACATTATTAATTTATTACAACCTAGTGGGGGATTGTTGTATATATAGGTATATACATGAATAAGTTTTAATAATGATGTTTGAGTTTGGAGAATGTTGTTTCATAAAGTAAAAATTCAAGTTCTGAAATTTTCTAAGTGAAAATTCGAAATTCAGCATTTTTTATTGGTCAAAACTTTGGTTCGATCGATCGAAATGATAAGAATATAATCTTGGAGCCTCTGGATGAATCAATCGCATTCGATTCCTATTCGATCGATCGAAAGAGCACTCGATCGATTGAAAGGAACTTTCAACCTATCGAAAAGTTGTAAGACAGGATTTTCTGTAGAATTTTCTGGTGACTATTCTGAATGTTTGAAAATGTATCAAGTTTTATGAACGGTTTTATGAAATATTTTGACTCTCCATACATGCTTTTTTATGAAAATAACCCTATGGGTATAAATAGTTAGAGAGAAACACAAAAAATCCTATGATAATTCCCTAAAATTGCTATCTGTAGAATCCAACATCTTAGTTGTATACTGGAGACAAATTTGCGATAACCCTTTAGCAACAATAATGTGGGGGCAAATATTATCTAAGGAAAACGATATTGTGCCTCCAAGTTATCTATTTTTTATTTATCTTTTGTGATAATATTGTTCTTTCATTATTACTTTGTGTAATATCCCTAACAATTCCCAGACCCACCGTGAATCACCAATCTCTCCTTCCTCAAGCCATATCACCACCATTAACATAAACAACCCAGCCACTCCAAGACCCCAACCCCACTGCCACACTCAAATCACCAACCCTTCGCAACCACGAAGACAGAGAAGAAGTCATGTTGCCGCCGACCCAAATCATCAATTTTTGCCCTCCCTCGCAACGGCGATCCACCTCCATCGATGCTTGCTTGCCACCATAACTACCACTATACACACTCGCAAGCCCCAGTTGTAGCGACCCACCATGAGCACCTTCCATCCCTGCCTTGTGCCGCCATGACCTTCACTTGCTAACTGCCGTTCCACTGCAAGTACCCCATTGACCCAATCTCAACTGCAAGTACCCCATTGACCCAATCTCAAAGGTAGCCCAGTACAATCCCTTTTGTGTTATCCACTTTCTTTTGCCAAATATATATATTCTAACCAACCTATTTTAGAAACAAACCCTATCCCGACCCATTTGTTAACAAGCCCAAAGCCCGCACTTTACAACACTAGTTTTCTTTAAAAAAAAATACAAGACCCAGCCCACAAAATCCAAACTTGTCAACCAACCTAGTCCCAACAACTATTTGAGAGAATAGTCTTAGAAGCCTATTCCAACGATTTGTCCAGAGAACATCACAGCAACCCTGGTTCTTGTTCCAACTTCCAACTATTTGTTGAAGCACTATTTTAGAGAATCATGGTAATATCAAAAACACCTTATTTTGATAGTTATAAAAATAATCCAAGGGATTTTGTCAACTAGATGAACGAGATGGAGCAATTCTTTGAGCAAGAAAATTTTGCGAATAACATAAAGGTTAGGTATGTAAAGTTGAAGTTAAGAGGTGGAGCACAACTATTTTGGGAAGATTTTGAATATTTCCGCCATATAAAGTATGAATCTGCCATTAGTGTGTGGGAAGATATGAAAGAAAAGCTTTGTGACGAGTATTTGTCACCATACTTTCGAGCTAAGTATCTACTCCAATCTCACTGTGGTACTTTTCAAGTTGAAACAAATAGGATGAATCATCATCCCATTTCATGTCCTCAGTTTTGAACAATTTACCAAGGAATTAAAGAAATTATCTAAAAAGCTCATGAAATGTGTTCAAGACATGATTGCTCAAATGAATCAAATGAAGACTCAAACTAATTCAATTGGGAAACTAAAGATAATTGATCACAATGAAATTATTGCTGCCCCCATAGAAGACAACATTGATGATGATATGTTGGTAGTGGAGAAACCTCAAGTAACACCAAAGCCTAATGTTGACAAAGACACATACATGCCTCAACAAGTGTTGCTTTAACATGCGTGCAAGGAAACGAATCTATTGAAGAGCAGCAAGGTGAAGAGATGGTTTTTAAAGAGAGTATTATGTTAGAGGGTACACATGATGTGATATTGGAAGCTAATGAATCTACTTTTGATCAGCCTTCCATGGTGCATGAAGACTAAAAGTTTGCTAAAGTGGAGAAAATGAATAACATAGTGCTTCCAATGGTTCAAGATAAGATTGTGTTGATTCCACACATTGATTTTGTTATTCCAGAAGAGTTTGACATGGTGGAATTCAAGGTTTTTCTTCTCTGTGCTCCCTAAGGTGATTCCAGACTTGAAACAAGTGTTACTTGTCAACATCCTAATTCTTCAATGCTTTAGAACTCGAGGTGGAGTTTTCCCCAACTAGAAGAGAATGATGCGGGAGATGTAAGAAAATTATTATTTAGTATAATTTATGTTTGCAAGTCAATTGTATTTTTATGTTTTAGGTCCAATTAGTTTATTAGGTTATTAGTATTTTAATTTGGAAGTAAGGTTATTTTTGTAATAAGGCAATTAGGGTTTTCTACCCAATTAGAAATAGGGTTTAACAATCCTTTATAAGCAACCTATTGTACTTCTCGAAGAGATAGTTGATATTTTGATGAATGAAAAAATGTTTGTTTGGTCTCTTTTGGCCTGATGCTGATTTCAGGTCTACCCTAGGTGCTAACTCTTAGTGGTTTTTCCGCTTGGTGCTGACTCCAAGCCAAGCCCAAGTGTTGACTCCTAGGTCATATCCCTTTATTTTATTGTTATTTCAGTTTCGTTTTGGTTTGCGTTACACCCAATTTTATTTTCATAAAGGACACATTTTAAGGTAGGCATTTCTTCAATTACAATGCAAAACTAAAATTATTCATTACTAATTAAGTAATAAATCAAATTGTCAATTACATTGCAACACAATCAGAAAGGCATGCCAACCTCACTGTTTTACACGGTTCCTTTCTTTCTTCTTTATTCTTCAATCCCCCACTCTCCCACCAGTTTTTCCTTTCTGTTTCCTAGCTAATTTTCCTAACGATGGGTGTGAACAACTTTGCAGCATTATGAGTAATTGCTCAAAGCTCAAAATCAATGCTTTCCAAACAGAATTATCACAAATCAAATCATAACGAACTCTTATATAAGGTCCCATATGGTCCAAAACTTGATTTACTATCATTATCAAAGAGCTCCTGAAGCCTACTTAATTTGAGGGGGGAAAAGTTGGGGGGGGGTTGTTCAAAGTGATCGTTACATTAAATGCCTTGTTACTTGACAATGTCACTATGTATGGAAAAGAGACAACTTGATTTACTGTCATCGTCAAAGGGTTCCTGAAGCCGACTTAATTTGAGGAAAAACTAAAAAAGGAGGGGGCGGGTTGATCATTACATTAAATGTCTTGTTACTTAAAAATGTCACTATGTATGGAAAAGAGATAATATAACAATAATCCATACTTTAAGTAACTGCAAGTCAGAAACTTACATAAGCTTTAAATGGAGGCCTGTGAGCGGTCATTTCATATATACAGCATCCTGGAATATGCATCATATTATATATGCACATGAAAAGAAAATTCCAGCTAAAGTTCAACAATGATTAAAATTTAATTCACCTAAAGACCATATGTCTGATTTGGAACCATATGGTATATCAGCAAGAAGCTCAGGGCACATGTAGCTTGGGGTTCCCACAACCTGCATATGGAGAAGAAAATTCACGGTAACTATACAAAGCAGAGGGTGGAAAAAAGATGTATCTATATCTTCAATGATAATGACTTACCGAGGAAGCAAGATCGTCAGAAGTTAACATCTTAGCAAGGCCAAAATCACCTGTGACCAATATGTATTTTAAATTGGTAACACTAATTAAAACATAGAGCTATAAAACAGGGCATATTTGAACAGATACAAAAACAAATTTACAAAGTTCAACAATAAAGGGATCAACAACTTACCTAGACGTATGTCTTGATCTTTTGTTAGAAATATATTTGAGCACTGAAGCAATTTGGAACACCATCAGTGCAAATCAGCTTTTGGCTTTCACATATAAAATCTAGCTAGATTTTCTCAGTCAGTTTGCCACTAACCTTGACATCACGGTGAAGAATATGGTTAGCATGCAAGTAATCAAGTGCCATGAGGAGTTGAACAAGCCACTTGCAAAGTTTCTGCACTTACCAAAATTTCAAGAATGAAACATAATAGAGTACCACAGTATTCACCCAAGTTTCTAACATAGAAAGACCTTTCTTGTTTTTTCTTTTCTTTTTATTTGTAACTTACACACCCCGTGGGTCTTAAACTCACAACCTTACCCTCCATCTCATTATCAAAGGAAGAGAAAGCGCCATTTGAGCTAGAGCTCATTGGCTGGTCAATCATATTTCAAAAATAATAAAAAAACTAGACTCAAGTCATGTATCAACCTTCATTTAAAGCTCAATACAGTTATGAGCCTGGTAATCAATTATGCCTATAATACAAACGCCTTGATGCATTTCGTTCTGGCATCTTTTGCCCAAGCTCTACACATTTGTACTAGGTCTACTATCAAACATATATAAATATATATATATATATATATAATAAATAAATAAAAAAGAGAAAGTAGAAGCTCGGCAGCAATAGTGACAACCTCTTCAGGAAAATGAACACCATTGGCCCTTTTGATAGCCTCTGCCCTGTATAACATATGGCAATTATGCAAAGGTCAGAAAAATGCCAATAACAAATCCTGTCCAAGCAGGTAGCGTGACATTATATCAAATAACTAATTGAGCAAGAATTATAACTTACATGTCTCCTCCTTCACAATATCCTATGACAATGCATACAAAGCAACCCTGGAAGTGAAAAGACAAAAATGTCAATTGTAGAACTGGTAATAAATGAGGACATATGTTCTTTAAAATGCTTGGGGGGTCATAATAAAAAATTTACAAGGCTTCATTAGACGTAAAACAATTAAAGCACAAATTGATGCTAACCCTTTCCACCCAGGAATCTTTGTACTCTACAATAAATGGATTCCGTACTTTAGAAATAAGCTCCATCTGAAGAATTAAGAAAGAAGAAAGCATATTACAAGCTAAAATCATAGATAGAGGTACAATAAAGTCATCATTCTTTTAAATACCAACCATTAGGGAACATTATGTGTTTTAGTAGTTAGTATATCTTATGAAGAACCATATCAGGATCCAAACATCAAGCAAATATAAGACTTAATATTTTGCCCAAAAGCACCAAATAAGACTTAATGGATGGTTCCCATTTATGTTTTACAATCAATTGACAACAAAATATCTTTCAGTATTGAACAATGACTCTTAAATTTCACCTTTCAGAAATTTCCTAGCTTAAGAGAAACAAATTCTGTCAGTCCATTAAACCTTATATGGAAAGAGATAATGACCTTGATAATAGCTGTTTTCATTTTCAGAAAATGAAGAATAAAATGAAAACACTGACCTCCTGGTGCGCAGATCTGCGAGACCTATCAGTCTGGCGAGCAAGACGGATCTTTTTCAACACATACCTGAATTAAAAACAAACATTTTCACCTTGAACATAGTTCAACTCTCAAATCAAATTTTAAAACATAAACAGTAAGTGTCCTCACTTCTTTTTTTCTTGTCTATGCCTCACAAGAAGAGCAGAACCAAAAGAACCTTTCCCAATCTGCTCTAGAATTTCATATTGCTCCATTATACGTGTTCCCACTCTCCCCACTTGGGGTCTCCGTCTTAATGTGCTTTCGGTCCTAGCAAGTATTCATAGAAACATATAAATATGAAGGATCATACACAGACATTATAACAAGAAGGAATAGTGAGATAATGGCTACATTCTCCAATGATAGATTAAAAAAAAATTAACATTATGTTTGCTAGCTAAACACATATCTACTATAGAAATACAAATAAAACCAAGCCGAGAGTACAGTAAATTTACAAAAAGTATCACCTGAACCCCAGACCACTTACCAACCTGCTTAAGACTGTACATTACATGTCACGTGACATTACCACATGCCACAAGAAGGCATATACATGAGGATGTAACAGACCCCTAAAGGCCCATGATTTGAAGACCACGGCATAACTATACAGTTGATGTCCCAGGGGTTTAACTAGCAGGTCTAAACTTCACCTAGTTTCCCATCAATTTAAGTATGACTATGGGTATACAAAACAATTGTGTGGAGTTTTGGTCTTCAGAACATAGGCTACTCTTACAGACTTCTCCATGCCAGACTGTGATGCAGGACAACCAGAACAAAACTGAAAACAACAATAAAATAAATGGATATGGCCTAGGAGTCAGCACCAAGTGGGGAAATCACTAGGAGTCAGCACGTAGGGTAGACCTGAAGTCAGTATTAGACCAAAGAAAGACCAAACGACCATTTTTTCATTCATCAAAATATCAACTATCTCCTCAAAGAGTACAATAGGTTACTTATAAAAAATTGCTAAACCCTAGTTCTAATTGATTAGGAAACCCTAATTACCTTATTACAAAAATAATCTTACTTCTAAATTAAAATACTAATAGCCCAATAAACTAATAAGACCTAAAACATAAAAATACAATTAACTTGCAAACATAAATAATACTAAATAATAATCTTCTTGCGTCTCCCGCATTATTCGCCTCTGGTTGGAGAAAACTCGACCTCGAGTTCTAAAGCATTGAAGGATTAGGATACTGACAAGTAACACTTGCTTCAAGCCTGGAATCACCCTAGGGAAAAAAAAAAAAAAAAAAAAAAAAAAAAAAAAAAAAAAACCGTTGAATTCCACCATGTTAAACTCTTCTGGAATAACAAAATCAATGTGTAGAATCAACATAATCTTATCTTGAACCATTGGAAGCACTATGTTATCCACTTTCTCCACTTTAGCAAACTGTTTGTCTTCATGCACCATGGAAGGCTGATCAAAAGCAAATTCATTAGCTTCCAATATCACATCATGTGCACCCTCTAACATAAAACTCTCTTTAGACACCATCTCTTCACCTTGCTGCTATTCAATAGATTCATTTCCTTGCATGCATGTTAAAGCAACACTTGTCGGGGCATGTACGTCTATGTCAACATTAGGATTTGGTGTTGTTGGAAGATTCTCCACGACCAAGATATCATCATCAATGTTGTCTTCTATTGAGGCAGCAATAAGTTCATTGTGATCAAATATTCTTGGTTTCCCTATTGAATCGGTTTGAATCTTCTTTTGCTTCATCTAAGCAATCCTGTCTTGAACATCTTTCATGAGCTTTACAGATAATTCCTTTAATTCCTTGGTAGATAATTCTTTGATAGATTGTTCAAAAGTGCGTTGAGGACATGAAATGGGATGAGAATTCATCCTATGTGCTTTAACTTGAAAAGTACCACACTGAGATTGTGATAGATACTTAGCTCGAAAGTATGGTGACAAATACTCATCACAAAACTTTTTTTCATATCTTCCCACACATTAATGGCAGGTTCATAATTTAGATAGCAAAAATATTCAAGATTCTTCCAAAACATTTGTGCTCCACCACTTAACTTCAACTTCACATACCTAACCTTTTTGTTATCTGCAAAATTTGCTTGCTCAAAGAATTGCTCCATCCCATTCATCCAGTTGACAAAATCTCGTGGATTAGTTTTACAACCATAAAAAAAAAGTGCTTCAAATATTACCATGATTCTCTAAAATAGTGCTTCAACAAATAGTTGCTATGATTTTCTTTGGAAAAATTGTTGGAATGGGCTTCTAAGATTGTTCTCCCAAATAGTGGCTGGGATTGGGCTTGTTAACAGGTTTGGATTTCGTGCTCTTTTTTCTTTCTTTCTTTTTTATTTTATTTTTTTTATTTTTTTATTTTTGGGTATAGTGGGTGAGCACTCACTTAAAGGCTTGGGGTAAAATCTGACTTGGGTTGGTTTGTGAGATTTAACTGGACTGGGTCAGGGAATATTAAAATCCAAAAGGCTTCCTAATTGGGTGGGTCAAAAACAAGAGGGGGAACTTGACTAACAAATGGGTCGGATGAGGGTTTTCAAAGACTAAAGGGTACTTGAGTTAAAAAGAAAAGGACCGGGTTAGGCATTACCTTTGATATTGGATAGATGCAGGTTTGGCGTTGCAGTAGAACTAGCGGCATGCGAGGCTGAGGCTTCCGATGGTGTTGTGGTTGTGGCGGCTAGCCCTTCTGGCAGCTTGTGATGGCTGTGGGCAACAGCTTTGGAACGATGGGGTGAGATCAGTATTAACGAATTCTTGCGGTACTGTTCTAGTGGAGTGGGTTATGGGTTTTCTGAATCTGGTTTCTTTTATGGTGGTTGGCTTTTGTGTGGATATTGTGGTTTGATGGGATGAGAACCACGGCAATGAATTTTTTTTTTTTTGGGTGATATATTCTGGTTCTTTCCTGCGGTGATGGTTCAAAAGATCAATGTTTGCTCTGATACCAAAACTGACGCAAGACAAACACACTATTTCAATGGAGCAATTAAACAACAATAGAACAAAGGATAAACCCTAGGAGTCAGCACCTAAGGGTTGCTTGGAGTCAACACCAAGCAAAATTGGAGTCAGCACTAACGTAAAAGAAACACACGTTTTTAATAATTCTCAAAAGCTGTCTTACAATAATTAGAAAAATTCTTAAATAGCTAACAATAAAATGCATAAAAAAAACCCTAATTATTAAATGCTCGGGCTTGCTTAATCTCAAGCCCAATAACTAATAAGTTCCATCTATAAGGCCACAGGTTGGGCTGTCTTCTTTTTGCTCTTCCTCCCATACATGCATATAATTGGGGGCTTGTACCTTGTATCCACACCAGACTATGATGGATGCCATTGAACTACAACTGTTGTGAAAGGACAAAATTATCATAATCCTAGTATATTTTCAAGTTCTTCATAAAATATGTGTGCCATGGACTTCCATGGGATTCATTTTTTCCTATTTCCACCAACCCATTAACCTCTTTTGTTAATAAGCAATAATTGCTTAACTTAAACCCACTAATTTTTCCACAAGCAAACAAAACTCAAATACCGAGATTGAAATGAAACTTTATCCTCACCCTCCATCCCTTGTTCCATGGGAGGAGGAGAAGCCATTTGGTCCAAAGACCATTTGCATTACTCTCTGTAGCGTTTACATATATCTGAGGGAATTACCAATCTTTATTGGGTGTATGCATAGCAAGAGAAACACTTGGTTATTAGGTGTAAAACTCAGACAAATAAATTCTTGAATTCCAAAGGCATATATGGACCATAAGAAAGGAAAGGCATAAAGAGTTACATCTTTATGATAAGAAATGATGGTAAAATTCAAGTGCATCACGCTGTCCAAATTCCAGAACTATAAACATCACAACTCCTCTTAAATAGACAAGAACTATATCCATACAGAAGAAACTCCTTATAGTAAGCCAAGCATTATCACACCGTGGCTAATGAAGAGTGCGTAGGACCTACTTCATATTAAATCTTAACAAAACTATATATGAATAGAATGATAATTCTTTGACAATTAATGGAAATCTAACAATTATATTGACATTACTGAAAAGTTTAAAATGAATTAATTGGATCTATTAAAGCAGTAAAGTCAGTTTTCTTTGAAAACACTTAAAGTAAGAAAAGGACTTATTTTTATTAAGAAAATGACATTTATTTGAACCTAAAGCAAAAGGCCACATTTTTATTCAAAATAGTTGACAATGGTGTATGTGCCTCCATTTACACTTCCAATGCCCATACAATTCCAATCTAAACATAATAAGCTAATGAAAGTTCCACTAACACCATCAAATTTGAACAAAATGTACAAAATAATTGAAACAAAAACAACATAGTGTCCTTTTGGATAGCTTATTTATTGCCGGCTTATTTTACTATTCAATTTATTTTTGTAACTATTTATGAACTCCATTGCACTTTTTGATATTATTCATTATTCTCACGGTATTATTTCAATTAACTTTTACCTTTATCTATAGTTCTTTTAACAAAAAGTTTTCAGTTTTAGCAAAATAAATAAATCTCAAACAAAGCTAACTAGAAATTATTTTCGAGTTACCAATATGAATTGCTGCAGCACCAACAAGTTCAAGTAGATTCCAACTAATGTAGTAGCCACTACATGTAATGCATAAATCTTAGCAGTTAGGACCCCCACCAGTAAATACAAGAAATTTGTCAAGGAAAATCTCAAAGATGAAAGATTTAACACTCATCAAGAAAACTGAAAGAAAGCATTCACTTTTTGAAGCAGAAATTAGTGAAGAAACTGAAAGCAGTAGAACCCAGAAACAGTAACAATATTTTATAGCTGAGAAAGGTAAAACCATAAGATAAAAGACAAGAAAGTGAGAAAACCCACATAGGAGAAGCTGAGACTATAACAAGAAATTTTCTGGGTATAATGAAAAATAAACAAATGTTATAGGAAGTGGCAAAATGTTAAAGAAAAAAAATGGAAGTACCTGAAAGTTGAAGATAATTGCGGTGATAAAGATGACCCAGTTGTTGGGTTTGAGAGAAAATGGGAAGGAGCTCCAGTTTAAAGCATTTGAATTTGCAGAGCTATTTGAAAGAAAAAAACAACAGGAACTAAAAAAAATGGTCTCTTACCTACTTCTTGTTTTTTTCTTATTTTATTTGCTAGAGAGATGAGAGCGGCAAAAGAATTGGAAAGTAAGCAAAAGTGATACTGCTACTACTGTGTTATTTGTGAATTCAATTCAAAAAATGTGAAGAGAGAGAGAGTGTGGGGTCAGAGCATTTAAGATTTTGTTTGATTTTGGTGTTTTTGAGATTCCGGAAAGCGACAGGAAAGTGGAGGGAGTGCACGGGTGAAGGAAAACAAACAGGTCCCGATTCTGTATAACTGTATGTAGTACTACATTACAGGATACCTTTGTGTTCCATGATTCCATCCTCCATGTTAAGATTTTTTTTTTTTTTTTTTTTTTGTCTTTTTAATTAAAGACTTTCTTCTGTTTTCCATTTTTTATTATGAGGAAAAAAATTTTCCATTTTTTATTAAGGGGAAAAAAAAGTTTTAATCACAATCTATATATACATGTGTGACGTGGCAGACATATTTGCATATTATTATTTTAAGAGAAAATATTTTCTTAAACTTAATTTACAAATACCATTTAAAAGGTGAAAATAAATGTCCACATTTAAAATATGAATTTCAGGTTGCGTTTGTTTCAGTAGTAAACTAAAATCCGAAAACAATTTACACCCGGGTCTGTGTTTGGCACAACTTGAAAATAAAGTCAAAATAAAAATAGAATTCAATTTGACTGTAAAATTGGCTACACAACCAGTAAAATCATTTCAACCCTTATTTTACCTTTAATTCATTTCCATATTTCCTCACTCCTCACACTTTCCTCTCACACGGTCTGAATACTCCATTTAACTATCCACTCAAAGCTCACTTCAACTCATCCCTCCCTCCTCACGTGAAGCCACCGCCAGTCCAAGCTCCACCCCACGCACCAATGAGAGAGAGAGAGAGAGAGAGAGAGAGAGAGAGAGAGAGAGAGAGAGAGAGAGAGAGAGAGAGAGAGAGAGAGCTTCAGTTGTTCGTCGACACCAGTCTGAGCTCCACCCCACACTCTAACGAGCAGCGCCGCCATTTTCCCCTCCACGCTAGTGAGTTTTCTCACTTTTCTTCTCTGTCTCGGTCAACCTCACCTCGAGCTCTGCATGTACCCGATCCATAAAGCCATAACTCTCCCTCACGCCGGCGAAGCCCTACCCTCCTCCAACATCTCTGATTTGTGGCTCTATCGTAGCCTGCGAAGCTTTACTCTCAAACCCACCCTCTACAATACCCGATCCACATCCCCTCAAACCATTTAGCCAAATCCACCCTTAAACCCATCGAAAACTCCTATTTTCCACACCTCCTCTTCCCTTGTCTTCTCGGATCTGATATATATATATATATATTCATATAATTATATATATTTATTTAAATATATATTTATATTGTGGGGGTAGGAAGTTCGAGCAAGCGTGTTGGGCTATGGGCCATGCCCGAGGATGGTTAATGGGATTGTTGGGCCTAGGTCAATGGGCCGAGGACAAAGGAAAAGAATGATGGGTCAGCTCTAATTTTCGAAGACTTAGGCCACCTCAGGTGAGCTACAGGGAAAGTAGCAAAAAAACTCAGTCAATCATGAAAGATGAAATATCTAGGAAGAAGGCTGCCACCACCACATTAAATGCATTATACCTAATGAACTGGCCGCATTTATGGAGAAATGACACCTGGACAGTGGCAACTCAGCTCACAGCTACTAACAAAGTTTCGAGGAGGTCCTGATGGGACAAGCATCCAAAGGATTTTCTGCTAAATCAACAGGTGGAAGGCTAGGATGAAGGGGTAGAAGGACTATATAAGGAAGGGATCACCATGAAAAGGAGGGAGGTGATCTGAGAAGAAAGAGAAAAGGAAGAACATATTGTATTCAGATAAGCTTGAGTTAATATAAGAACTGTTAGGTTCTAAAGACTTAAGAACTAATGTATTTAGAACTTTAATGTGTATTGTTGGCAAATCATGATCAAAACAGGTTGTTTAGTCTTGTTTAGACTTGCTCAAAGTTGTGTCTTTTATGTAAAGTTGGATTCAAGTTGATGCAGAATTGATAGTGCATTTCGGCCTGGTTCGATCGATCGAAGCTTAGGCTCGATCAATTGAAAATCGAGCAGAATGCGTTTTTCTGCAGAATTCCAACTTAGCCCTAGTTCATTACAACGTTTAGAGTTTTATGTTTTTTCCCTAGGTAGATAAGGCAAACCCTAGCCACGTTTTAGAGGTTGCTCATATTGCAATTTGTGTAAATCTCTTGTGAGATTTGTAAAGAACTTCCTTTACACAGGCTTAGGATTATCAAGAAGGAGATTTGTTCAAGAACTTGATGATCATTCAATTGTTGCCATAGAAGTTTAAAGAAACACAAGCGGGTGTGCTTGTACTTGCTGAAGAATCCAAGAAAGAAGTAGTCCGTGGACTTGGAGCTATCATAAGGTTGTGGTAGTAAGTTTTCTACTCGAGGTAGCAATAGGATGTTAGTGATCTAAGTCCTATTGTAAAACTTCGATTCTTTCATAGTGGATTCAGGTTTCCTTGAGGATAGCTAAGTTAAATCCTCCCCAGGTTTTTACCGGTTTGGTTTACTAGGTCATCATATTATTGTGTTATTTATCTTTCCGCTGCTTTGCATGATATGATTGTTTAATTTTGATAACCTAGATCTGGAATTTGGACTAAGTAATAACTTGGCTAATTAACTAGGTTAATTCAATTGTGTTTTAAGGGGTCTAAAAACTCACAAGAACATCTCATTCTTGGACTTGACCAAAGAGCATTAATTCTCTCAATTTGTGTTTTCAATCTTATTGGTAATGAATCCTATTAGCTATGACCCATACTTAATTTGCTAAGACGTTTTCTTGTAAAACTCATTCTATAACAAATATATTATTTTGGGCTTGTTGGGCTATCATCCATTGTTCTTGGTGGGTTGAGGTTCAAACGCTAGTCCTTACAGAGAAGAATCTGTAGGATCACAACGTGAAGACTAGCTTGTTAATCTGGAAAGAAGGAGAGACCGTGAAGTCAATCGGACTCCTAGCGTACCAACA
This sequence comes from Quercus robur, assembly GCF_932294415.1. Taxonomy (NCBI): domain Eukaryota; kingdom Viridiplantae; phylum Streptophyta; class Magnoliopsida; order Fagales; family Fagaceae; genus Quercus; species Quercus robur. The sequence continues at coordinate 22,052,257 of NC_065545.1, read as the reverse complement.
GGTCATACCAACAGGAGTCACTCTAGACCTAGAAGCCATGTTTCGCAAGGGTAGGAAACACAGAATCTCAGGTTGGAGATAGACCATTTGCGCAAGAAGTTACGGTGTAATCAGTGAGAAGCATCCCCTCTTAGTTTAGGAACTGATTCAAGTGGAGATGACAGCTACAGAACAAGGTCTAGAACACCCCTTAGTGAATCCTTCTCTTTATATTCACAGTTGGATAGGGAGGAGCGATATCATAGGAAGAAGAATAAAAGCCCAACCCCTAGGAGTATGGGGAATGACGTGATGAGTAGGGCATTGCGATAGATCTCTAAATCACCGTTTACACGCAGGATTTACAAGGTTAAACTTCCTCGTCAGTTTACGCAACCCATTTTTACAATTTACAATGGGAGGACCGACCCAATTAAGCATGCTAGTCATTTCAATCAGAGGATAGTTGTTTATTCTAGGAATGAAGCTTTGATGTGCAAGGTGTTCCCCTCTAGCTTGGTACCTGTCGCGATGAGGTGGTTTGATGGGCTGGATGAGGGCTCAATTAGCTTTTTGAAAAGCTCATTAGAGCTTTCGAGGCCCAATTTGTTACATGTAGCAAGGTTTCTTGTCCCCTAGATTCCCTGCAATCTATGGTAATGAGAGAGGGTGAGACCTTGAAAACTTACTCGAATAGGTATTGGGAAATGTTTAATGCGATAGATGGAGATTTTGAAGACGTGGCCATAAGGACATTTAAAGTTGGCCTCCCTACCGAGCATAAGTTGAGAAAGTCCTTGACAATGAAACCTACGTGAAGCAACTTATGGATCGCATTGACGAGCACAAGTAGGTTGAGAAGGATTAGCAGCGGGGGAAAGGGAAGGAAAAAATTGCTCCTCCTAACCAGAGAGATTTTAGGTCGGAGAGATATAATAAGAATCGACCCCAAAGGGATTTTGCTAGACATGCTGGGCACCCCAGTGCGCGCAGGTTGTTAATATAGTGTTCAAGGAACCTGTTCATCAAATCCTTGAGAAGATAAAAGTTGAGTCATACTTTAAGTGGCCAAACAAGAAGGGAGGTGACCCCATGAATCATAATCAGGGTCTTTACTATCAATATCACAGGATTGTGGGCACACCACCAAAGATTGTAGAACTTTCTGTGATTACTTGGAGCAATTGGTAAAGGTGGGGAAGCTAAGACAGTTCTTGCATTAGCCCTCTGGGCAGGGAAGTCAGGCAAGGTCGGCATACCAGAGGGAGTCTGCCTCGAAACTGTCCCTGGGAACCATTAGTGTAATCCTTGCAACCCCAAGTCGGATTGGGGGATGCCCTTCTGGGGTTATGTCTATAGTGAGACTAGTTACTGAGGACTCAGTCCTAGAGTTTGAATGTGGGAGATTGGAAGTCCGACCAACGTTGAGCTTTTCCGATGAAGACAAGGCTGGGACTTTTCAACCACACGATGATGCCTTAGTAGTAACCCTTCGGATTGGAGGGTACGATGTGAAAAGGTTCCTGGTCGACCAAGGCAATAGGGTAGAGATCATGTATCCCGATCTGTACAACAAAATTATTTTGAAACCCAAGGACTTAGTTAGCTACGATTTCCCTTTTGTCGAATTTGATGGAAAAACGATCATCCTGAAGGGCCTGATCAGTTTGCCTATTTAGACAGGATCTGAAGTGGTCGAAGTGAATTTTATTGTAGTGGACACCTATTCACCTTATACTGCTATCTTAGCAAGACCATGGCTCCATGCCATGGTGCTGTTTCTTCAACTTTGCATTTGAAGGTGAAGTACCTTTCAGGGGGGCAGGTCAGGGAGTTGGTTGGAAATCAGGACATGGCAAGGTAGTGCTTGGTTGTCGCTATCTGACGTCAATCTGAGGGAGGAGTTTCGGCTACCCAAGAGAGGGCCTTGTAGCAATTAGCAAAAGTAATTGAATCCCCAGATATTGTAGATGGGGGAATAATATGTGAAAAGTTGGGGAAGGTTACTATCGATTTTGATACGGAGAAGTATTTTCAAATTGGGATTCGATTGCCTTCATAGGAAAAAGAGGAGTTATTGGCTTTCCTAAGGAAGAATGTTGATGTTTTTTCCTGGGGTGCGTATGAAGCTCCTGGGGTGGATCCAGCCTTCATTTGTCACTATGTAAATTTGAACCCAACAGTTGTCCCTAAGAAACAACCACCTTGGCGCTGTTCCAAAGAGCATGTCGAGGATGTGAAGGAAAAAGTAAATAAACTTAAGCATGTAGGGGCAATTAATGAGGTTTTGTATCCATAATGGTTGGTCAATATAGTTGTAGTGAAAAAGAAGTCAGGGAAGTGGAGAGTATGTGTGGATTTTACTGATTTAAACAAGTCTTGCGTATGTGTGGATTTTACTGATTTAAACAAGTCTTGCCCCAAGGATCCTTTTCCAATTCCTTGGATTGACCAGCTAGTAGATGCTACGGTCGATCATCCTCGGATGAGCTTTTTGGATGCTTTTCAAGGATACCATCAGATACCACTAGCTTTGGTCGACCAGGAAAAGACTGCCTTCTTGACTCTTATTGGAAATTATCACTACTGAGTAATACCGTTTTGTTTGAAGAATGCTGGGTCTACCTACCAAAGAATGATGACTAGAATGTTTGAGTCTCAACTTAGAAAAAATATAGAAGTTTACATTGATGACATGGTTGTGAAGAGTAAAGTAGTAACTGAGCATTTGAATGATCTAGGAGGTGTGTTTGAAATACTAAGGAAACATAAATTGCTTCTCAATGCCTCGAAGTGTTCCTTTGGCGTCAATTCCGGTAAATTTTTGGGGTATATGATCATGCACCGGGGGATTGAGGTTAACCCTGATCAAATTAAGGCAATAAGTGACTTACGACCTCCTTGAAATCCTAAAGAAATACAAAAGTTGACTGGAATGATTGCTGCTCTAAATAGGTTTATCTCTCGATCGGTAGTTAGATGTGAATCATTCTTTCAGCTCCTTCATAAGTGGAAGGGATTCGAGTGGACGAAAAAGTGTAACCTTGCCTTTGAGGAATTGAAGGAATACCTATCTCGACCACCTATTATGTCCAGGCTAGAAAAGGAGGAAGTCCTCTTTGCTTATATTGTGGTTACGTGTCATGCCATGAGTTTAGTTCTAATAAGGATGGAGGCTAAGGTGTAGAAACCGGTTTATTATGTGAGTAAATCTCTGCAAGAGGCAGAGACCCGTTACTTGCCACTGGAGAAGGCCATCTTGGGCATAGTACACACTATGAGGAAGCTCCCTCATTACTTCCAGGCACCTACCGTCGTGGTCCTCACTCGACTCCCTCTGCAGTCATTACTCTAGAGATCTGATTACACGGGAAGAATTGCCAAGTGGGGAACAATCTTGGGAGCATTTGACATAAAATAAATGCCTTATACAACTATCAAAGGACAAGTGCTTGCTGACTTGGTGGCAAAGTTCACTGAATACCCAGGGGCGGTTATTGTCGAGGAGGGGGAATTAGTAAGGGTGTAGGTCACAACAGTTGCTTTCCTCGGACATTCAACATGGAAGCTTTACATTGATGGAGAGGCTAACCAAAGGGGGTCTGGAGTTGGGTTATTGCTAGTATCCCCAGAAAGGATTACTATTGAGAAATCCTTGAGGTTGGGTTTTTCAACTACTAATAATAAGGCTGAGTATGAAGCTTTGTTAACTGGTGTAGCTATTGTGAAGAAGCTGAGAGGTAAAGTTGTTGAGATTTTTTCAGACTCAAGATTGATCGTCGAACAAATTAATGGTGAGTTAGAAGCTAGGGATTATAGGATGCAAGGATATGTTAATAAAGCTCGACAGCTACAGTCAGGTTTTGAATCTTTTTCTATATAGCAAATCTCGAGGAGCAAGAATACTCATGCAGACTCTTTGGCAACTTCAGCAACTTCGTTCGAGCAGGGCCTTCCTCGGGTCATCCTCGTTGAGGATTTATTAAAGCCTGCCGAGCCAGGATTGATGAAGGTTGGGGTACACCAGATAAGGGTTGGTCTAAGTTGGATGGATCCCGTAGTTGCATTTTTGAAGGATGGAGTGTTGCCCCAAGACAGGGGAGAGGCTGAGAAAATATGAAGAAAAGCTCCACGTTTTTGGCTATCTGAAAAGCAAAAATTGTATAAGCACTCTTTCACAGGGCCATACCTGCTTTGTATTCACCCTGAGGCAGTTGAGCCACTACTAGAGGAGCTGCATGAAGGAATTTGTGGTAGTCATACAGGAGGAAGGTCGTTATCACATAAAGCCCTAACTCAAGGTTACTAGTGGTCAAATATGCAGAAAGAGGCTCAGGAATATGTTAGGAAGTGCGATCAATGTCAGAGGTTTGCCCCAAGCATCCATCAGCCATGGAGCACGCTAAATCCTTTCTCTAGTCCATGGCCATTTATATAGTGAGGCTTGGACATTGTAGGACCATTTTCAAGAGTAGTGGGAAACCAAAGATAGCTCCCTGTAGGGACAGATTACTTCACAAAGTGGGTCGAGGCCGAGCCGTCGTCCAATATCAGGGATGTTGATGTAAAAAAGTTTGTATGGAAGAATATAGTTACCAAATTTGGGATTTCCCATACTCTTATCTCGGACAATGGACTCCAGTTTGATAGCAAGGCCTTCAGAAGGTATTGTGGTGAGCTAGGCATCAAAAATAGGTACTCAACCCCGGGCTATCCGCAAGGGAACGGTTAAGCAAAGGTAGTGAATAAAGTCATAGTTAATGGTTTGAAAAAAAGGTTAGACAAAGCTAAAGGCAAGTGGGTTGATGAACTCCCGCATGTTCTTTGGACATATTGAACTACTCCTCGTCGATCAACTGGGGAAACTCCGTTTTCGATGACCTATGGTTCCGAGGCAGTAATCCCTTTGGAGACAGGATTTTCAACACTGAGGACAAGTCTATTCGACCCAGACAAAAACGACCAGTTACTCTAAGAGAGTTTGGATTTAGTTGATGAATGAAGGGAAATGGCCATGGTCCAATTAACACATTATCAGCAAAAGCTTAAATAGAGGTACAACCTGGGAGTGAGGCTCAGACCGTTGACACTTGGAGACTTGGTGCTGAGAAAAGTGGTAGGAACTACAAGGAACCCATCATGGGGAAAACTAGGACCTAACTAGGAAGGGTCATATCGCATTACCTCGGTAGCTAATATCAGTGCTTATTTTTTGGAAGATCTAAATGAAAATGTTGTACCACGTCCGTGGAATGTAAATAACCTTCGAAGGTATTACTATTAATGAAAGGCAATCTTGCTATCTTTTATTTTGATTATTATTGTTCAATATTCTCCTTATTTGACTAAGTGTTAAACAAAACCTCGGTTATGTTTGGTTCCTTTGACCACATACCTTGGGTAAATTAATGCTTTATATGTGTTCAAGTATTAATCAGAACCTTGGTCATGCTTGGTTCCTCGGACCACATACCTTGGGTAAATTAATGCTCTTTATTTGACTAAGTATTAAACAGAACCTCAGTCATGTCTGGTTTCTCAGACCACATACTTTGGGTAAATTATTGCTCTTTATTTGACTAAGTATTAAACAGAACCTCGGTCATGCTTGGTTCCTCAGACCACATACCTTGGGTAAATTGATGCTCTTTATTTTAACTAAGTTTTAAACAAAACCTCGGTTATGCCTAGTTCCTCCGATCACATACTTTGGGTAAATTAATGCTCTTTATTTGATTAAAGGTTAAATAGAACCTCTGTCATACTTGTTTCCTTGGACCACATACCTTGGGTAAATTAATACTTTTTGTTTGTTTAATAGAACCTCGGACGTACTTGGTTCTTCGGGCTTATGGCTTGAGTAACCTAAAGTTGGGAACAATTCAATCTTTCTCTCTAATTATGGACTTGGATAAGGTTAATGTTTCAATTTTGTGATCTTGGGATTTCCAATAAATTTGATCATGTTTTGCTTTGATTGGTCATATCCTTAAAAAAAAAAAAAAATAATAATAATATGTACGTAGCAATACACACTTAGAATGAATTGAAACTTTTCAAACTTTTCATTAATTTTCATTAAAGTTTTTCACTAAGGTGAATGGAGTACATGGGTGGACTACAAGATTTAGACATTAAAAAAAAAAAAAAAAAAAACACAAAAACATAAGTAAAATTAAGAAGATGCGTTGTCCTAAATGTTGGTTGATGAAGGAGGATCGATGTTGGTTGTTGGTGGTGGATTGGAGTGCTCAGCCTCCTTTTCCTTGGAAACCTCTTTTTCCTTAGTGGGTGCCTTAGTTGGTTCTGAGGTGACTTGGGTGGTGCCAGCATTAGTAGGCTGAGTTGCTACAGGAACTTTAGGAGCAGTGGTTGTTTGGAAGGTTGGTTAGGCTGCTATTCGCAGTGCTAGAGGTTAGAAGATGTTCTCTATCTTCCTCAAGTCCGAGGAAGTGTCCACTCTAGCCAGGTTCAATGCCTCAGTCCATACTTGAAGGCAATAACCTCAGCAAACTCCTATTACTTGGGTCTTCAGAGCATCCTCTATCTCTTTCACTCCAATGTCATAACCAGATTGCTCGGCCTGAGCAAGAGCCTAGTCTTTCTTCTCTAGCTCTCTTTTCTGAGCTTCAATTTGCTCTTAAGAAATGGCTAGTTGCTCCTCAGCTTTGCAAAGTTGCTGATGCTGATCCTTAGCCTACTTCTTAGCGCCGGCTAGAGCGGCTTTAGCACTTTTTCTCTCTCTATTTGCCTCGATTAACTTTGTGCCAAGGTCTTTAATCTTCTTTTCGGCCACGACCAAAATCTTGACAGCAGATACTCGGTGTGCCTCCTCATCTTTTAGCTGAGCATGGGTATGATCCACCCATTCCTTAGCAATGTTTGTTGTTTGGATTGCCTGGAAGAAAGTAACAAAGTGAGGAAAGGCCAATAAGTCAAATTTAAAAAAGAAAAAAGAGAGAGAGAGAGGTCTTTCCAAGTAAAAAAAATGTAATATGAGAAATAGGTTGAAGTGCATACCATGGCCAGGTCCCTCTTTAAGGTTAAGAAGATCTCATGCTTTTTTAAGGTCCTCAGATTGGCCATGTCCTGTGGCAGGAGCAGGGATTGTTCCAGAGCGTCGGCTACGTAGTCCGCTTTCCCCTTTTGAAAGCCCGTAATGGAGGAGACCAATGGGAGTGGGGCTCCATCCAACTCAAGTAATGGGTTCTAAATCGGAACCCTAGGGTGGTAGTTAGAAACCATCTCCGTACCTAACCCTTTTGTCATTTTTTTTTGGGAGCTCCCTTAGCAATTTTCGCCCCTCTCTGGGGCTCAAGGTCTTTAAAGGGAGCAATTTCACCCTCTTCAGATACTTCTTTACCCTTATTTTCCCTTTTCCTTTTCTTTTCTAGTTGTTCAAAAGGGGAAGTATGGGTAGGAAGGGGAGTTAGGGGCCAAGGTTGGACGGCTACCTTAGGTGTGGACCCTCTTGCGTGTGACTTTAGTAGCTCGAAGAGACTGGTGTTCTTCTTACTAAGCACCATAGAATCTGGAATGTCAGCTGGCTCTTAGTTACTACTGACTTGAGCAGAGGGTAGAGGCCTGGAAGTGGTGCCTGGGATTCTGCAGGGTCTAGTCGGTCAAAAACTTCAAAATCTTCCTGTTTCGAATCTACCACTTCAAATACCCTGACAGCTTCTTCTTCTTGAGTTGAGTCCGAGGAGATCACCTCTTCCTCAGTGGCACGCTGGTCGGGAAGCTTAGCTTGATGTGTTCCTTTAGGGGGGAGGTTCGGTGAGGAATCCTGGCATTGCAACATTTATCTGGTGCAGCCGAGGATCTTTAACTTTGATGATGTTCTTAGGTGATTAAAAGCTAGATGAAATAGGCTTGTACCCGAGGATAACATGGGTAACATGCAATTGGTTGTCTGTGTGAAGGAAGATCTCAGACCAAAGAATGTTGTTGAGATCTGCCTCGTTAACTAAACTGAAGTTGGGAGCTGTAAAATGCTTATCTACAAAAACCAAAAATAAAAGGGTGATTAGACAAAGAGTAGAAAAATGCATTCAATATTTAGAAAGAAAAAGGACTACAAAATTGAGATTTTCGCTTTGGAGAGGGGAAAGAGTGGGGTACTGAATCCTAAAACACCCCACCTAGCTGACCATCCTGCGTCGAACAGTGTAAGCCATCGTGCCATTCACCCGAGATGATCAAGAAATCCTGGTCCAAGCCCTTATTGGATTTAGGGAGGCACGAAATTAGTCTGACTGAAGGAACCCTAGTTTTGAGGTAATACTCGGTGTCTTTAAGATATTGGCAATTATATACCCAGTTAACGTCATGGTGGGAAAGGTTTACCCCTATTTTTGGTTCAAGGCATCAACACTACCTAGTGTTCTAAACAAGTTCCATATAAAAATGGAAAGGATCCAATTTTCAAATTTATAAGTAAAACCTCTTGGAATTAGTAAAACTCTTTCGATTAAAAGTGTATCGTGCAGGAATCAAATCGACCATTTGTATGATTTTTTGATAAAAAGAAATCACAAAAAGGGTATGTTGCTAACGTTTTTTGAAACAATTAAAAATCACCGAAGTAATGTCTAAACCCAATGATTCAAAGAAACGATAAAGAATCCTGGAACAAGGAAATACCACTTTCAGTTGTCTCAATAAATAGATTCTAATTAAGAATCAAAATAGATTCTAAAGACAAAAAAAGGTGCGTGGTTAGAGATCACTCAATAAACGAAATACCTAAAGTTGGGGAGCATTAGGTCGGGCAAAGTCTGTGGACAATTAAAAAGTCTCTAGTTACTCTCCCCATAGGGATTTGCATTCCCCCCCCCCCCCCTCTATAAAGGCAATCATAGGGATTACCACAACCCCTTCTGGCCTAAGAGCATGCCATTCCCCTAAAAGGCAATGTTGTATATTAACCCCAGGTGGTATATTATACCTAGTTTTAAAGGCTTCTTTACCCTCGGGCGTATCTACCAAACTAGCAAACCTACCCATCTAGGAAGGAATGGATTCTAAAGTTAGAATATGAACTAAATGGTACTTATAGAGAAATATGTAAGGAGCACCTTGGACCACTTCTTTGAGAGATTGAAGATTTAGGAAATGGAGGAAAGGAACCCCTTACACCCTTTATATAGGGAGAAGAGATGAACGGAAAAGTTCTCACTTGAAATCCCATGAAAAATCCCTACCGTAAGATCTTCATCATGTCATAGAATGTGGGGGATAGAGTGCCATGCAAAGCAATTAATGGTGCGTCCCGAATGCCGAAGCGTTAAGAGTGTGTGCAGAGTAGGTGAAAAGACGTTACCATGTGGGAATGTTCCTTAAGTGTGCAAGGTTTGGGGAAGGAATCAAAATCCCACTTTCATTGGAAAAGAAAGAGTTGGAGTTTTGAAGGACTATTGTGGGGGTGGGAAGTCCGAGCAGGTGTGTTGGGCTATGGGCTATGCCCGAGGATGATAACACACCAGAAGATGGTTAATGGGATTTTTAGGCTTGGGTCAATGGGTCGAGGACAAATGAAAAGAATGATGGGTTAGCTTTAATTTCCGAAGACTTAGGCCACCTAGGGAGAGCTACAGGGAAAATAGCAAAAAAACTTAGTCAATCATGAAAGACGAAATATCTGGGAAGAAGGCTGCTACCACCACATTAAATGCATTGCACCTAATGAACTAGCTGCATTTATGGAGAAATGACACCTAAATAGTGGCAACTCAGCTCACAGCTACTAACAAAGCTTCTATGAGGTCCTGATGGGACAAGCATCCAAAGGATTTTCTGTTAAATCAATAGGTGGAAGGCTGGGATGAAGGACTATATAAGGAAGGGATCAACATGAAAAGGAGGGAGGTGATCTAAGAAGGAAGAGAAAAAGAAGAACATATTGTATTCAAATAAGCTTGAGTTAATATAAGAACATCTCATTCTCGGACTTGACCGAAGAGCATTAATTCTCTAAATTTGTGTTTTCAATCTTATTGGTAATGAATCCTATTAGCTATGGCCCATACTTAATTTGCTAAGACGTTTTCTTGTAAAACTCATTCTCTAACAAATATATTATTTTGGACTTGTTGGGCTATCATCCATTGTTCTTGCTGGGCTGAGGTTCAAACGCTAGTCTTTACATATATATATATATATATATATATATATTTACTTATTTATTTATTAATTATCCTTTTATTTATGTAATTATTGATTTATTCGGATGTTGATAATTGTAGTTTGGTGTTAAAATTATACGTAGAGAAATATATGTGCATTAATGATGGTACCCAATTATCAATATGATTTGGATGTTTTGGTGAATGTATATAGCAGCTTGTGAATACTGTGGACACATTGCTACGTTGTTTGTATTTTTGCATTGATCTTGAATTGGACTTGTTATAATATTTATGTGAATTTGGATGGTTTAACAAAAAATAGGCATGGTTGTATATACTGATTGTGTTAGAGATTACATTGTTGCATTGGTTGACAGGGTGTGTTGTGCTATTTTGTCTTTGTGCTGTTTTATATACCGTTTAATATCTAAAATAGCATACTTGTTTATGTACCTCTTAGACCATAGTTTTTGTTATTTTTAGATGAAGAGAAAAACCAAAGCAACAATTCTTGCCTCAATTGCATCTGTCCTCTTTGTGAAGGTTGCATTGTTAAGGAAATTGCGGCGTAGACAACTACGTAGGGCACCTTATGTTAGTCATGCAGCCAAAAGAAAGCATTTCATAAATAGTATTCTGCGTGGAAGTGAGAGACATTGTGTAAGTCAAATTAGGATGAAGCCTATAGCTTTCCACCAATTATGTGACATCCTCATTGAGGGGGAGCACATACAACCAACTGTTCACATGTCCGTTAGGGAGCAAGTGCTAATTTTCTTACACATGATTGGTTAT